>NW_025932300.1:0-514 GCF_000764305.2 Hyalella azteca | reverse complement strand
TGGGAGGGGAGGCGGGTATGGGAGTCCTCATTGAGGTAGGCGAGGGAGGAACCAGCGACGAGGTCGTCGACTGCGGTTCCTCGCGCTGCGGCTCTGGTCTTCCGTGTGCGGCTCTCTGGTCTTCCAGACCGTCTGCACGTAGGGTCAAAAAAATGAAGAAGGGAGCTCGGTCAAAAAAATGAAGAGGGGAGCCTCCGTTTGGTGGCGATCCGGGCGGGGGGGCCTCTGCCGTTTGGCCTGACCCGCGAGTAAGCCGGGCACCCGGCCGACGCGCAGGCCAGGGTACCCTCACGACGTAGACGTGGCAGAGATCGGGGGCAGTGAGGTTGTCGAACCGATCTCTGCGACGCAAGCTCCACAATTTTCGTTTTGTGGTTTTGAATTCTAGAGTGCGGCTTGAATTCTAAAGGCCCGTTTAAACTAGGGGCAACACACGAGAGTCAAGTGCCTCAAAGCGCATGCAGAGGCGCTTTGCAGCCTCTGCATGCGCTTCTTGACCGATTGACGAGCTAGC
>NW_025932299.1:0-35935 GCF_000764305.2 Hyalella azteca | reverse complement strand
GAACATCCCTGCACGGAAATGATCACAGACATCAACTTGCCAGCAGCGCAACTACAGGTACGCTTCCATATCCAGTCAATTTGATCTCTAAGATTCAAGTAATTTACCTGAATCTTTTTCCTTTTACGATCTTTTTCAAGTAATTTTCCTCAATATTAGACTTCCCTTCCATTAGAATTAATCAAAGCCTGGAGACGCACGGTGAAGGATCAAAGGAGGCCCACATTACGGCCTAGAGCAGTTAATTCCTTTTAAATTCTTATCCCAAATTAATTTGTTTTAAATAGATCTAGAATTTGTTTTTTTAGAATTATTGTCTGATTAAATTAACACTTAGATAGTTTTTAAACGTTTTCATTACATTTAAATTTTTGAAACTTCAAAGATTATTTTTAATGTTTTCAAAGTTATGTTAAATTGAAAATATTTAGAATATATTGAATATAAAACCAATGATACGGAAAATATTCGTCACTTTGTTTATTTTAGCCATTTATAATAATGACATCCAGGTTTATTCGTAACCTCAGTGTTATTGTTTAGGTGGCAATGGGATTATCGCTGTCACGCATTCGTTGCATTCGTGTGCTGTACGGCGAGCTTCCCTGGGGAGACACAGAGCTCGTCTTCGATGACCCGCCCCGCCGTCCTGTCCCTAAAGGCCACTGCATTGCTGCTAGGATCACCAGCGAGAACCCTGATGAAGGTTAACAGACAACACTTATCTTTATCTCATTGGAATTGATTTATTTTAAAGTTTTTTTCTGTTCATGGTTCTGTGATGGCGATGAAAAGGAATGTGTGAAAACATTAAGGTTTCTGCCAATTGCGGTATCGATTGCTAGGCGTTTACCTAAATATCAAATCGTAATTGAAATTTTTTGGTTATAATATTGGATGCTCGTATTAAAACGTTGAAGCGTGACGTTTCAGGCAATAGATGCATATTTTTGCGATGACAAAAGGTTTTTCTACAAGAATTTCTCTGTTAAGATATTTTAGGACAAAAGTTGATGAAATTCTAATATTCAGCTGTAAAATGTTTTTAGCTTTTATTTGAAAGCAGCGATCAATTTAATTCAGAAGCCTGACAATGTGACGTAATATTTCTGTTTTGACATTTTAATGAAAACTTCTGGTTTTGATATTTTAGGAGAAAAGTTAATTAAATTTAACTGTTCAGGTGTAAAATGATTGTAGCTTTAATTTGGAAGCCTGATAATGTGACGTAATATTTCTGTTTTGACAGGTTTCAAACCAAGTTCAGGTTCAGTGAAGGAGCTTAATTTCCGCAGCAGCAAGCATGTTTGGGGCTACTTCAGCGTGTCAGCGTCAGGTGGCCTACACGAGTACGCAGACTCTCAATTTGGCCACTGCTTCGCCTGGGGCGAGAACAGGGAGGACGCCAGGAAGTGAGTGACTCGAGCTCCCTTCTCTTGTACTCTCAATTATTCATTACGAATGTTGAGTTAGGTGAAGCATATTGATGGATTATCAGCTGGAAAACCGCCCTGCTATCTCATATTACAGTTTTTAGCGCATTTTCTCATTTATGGAAAAAAAGGCGCTATTTTGCTTGTCATGTCCGTCCGTGGCGTCCGTCCGTGACTTCACGTTTTCGTCGACGAGAAAATGCGCTCTCTGTCACTCACTGCAGTGAGTACTGAGTTATATTTTTTCTTGAATAGCGTTCGTGCTATTGTAATTTATATTGAATCCTGTGCCACCATGCGCGGTGAGATTTCAGTTTCTTCATCGAGTTCCATTTTATTCTTTGCAGAAATTTGATAGTAGCATTGAAGGAGCTATCAATCAGAGGCGATTTCCGTACCATCGTTGACTATTCATGGTCGTGGCCGTCCTCTGTACGGCCGTGCACATCACTGATAGTAAAATACAAGACGCTATCAATCATTTCCACAACTCTTTGGAGAAGTAAGGATACTTTGTATCAATCTGAACATTTTTGCCTTCTGTTGCTGGTTGGTTTCCAGATAGAGAACGTGTCTGCCACTGAATATTCTAGCGCAATGTAATATTTTTCATGTACATAATCTGAATATTTTTGTCTTCTGTTGCTGGTTGGTTTCCGGATAACGTGTCTGCCACTGAATATTCCAGCCCAATTAAATATTTCTCATGTACATAATCTGAATATTTTTGTCTTCTGTTGCTGGTCGGCTTCCAGATAGAGAACGTATCTGCCACTGAATATTCTAGCGCAAAGAAATTTTTCACGTACCTCAGCATGAAGTTGTAGTTTGCTTCTTTATTTCAATATTAAGTTGCAGCTGTGTTGCAGCTAATCAATAATTTTCATATTCTAGCGCAAAGAAATTTTTCACGTACCTTAGCAAGAAGTTGTAGTTTGCTTCTTTATTCCAATATTCAGTTGAAGGTATGTTGCAATATATCAATAATTTCAGAGGTCAGGTTCTCCCTCTGAAGTCTCTGAACAACGTTGTGGACGTTGAGCTCATAGGCTCAGGCATGAAGTATAACTTGAATGTCGCCAAGACGGGACCAGCGCAGTTCTTCCTCACGCTCAACGGATCGCATAAGCTGGTGGATGTGCTGCGTATGACCGACGGAGGTCTCCTTATCTCCGTCGACGGCCATAGCCACACCACTTACTTGCAAAATGAAGTCGACAAGTAATTCATGCATGCTATCGCCATTGTTTTTTTAATTGCAAAATAGCCTTTTTAGCGCATTTTCTCATTTAAGGAAAAAATGCACTATTGTGCTCGCCATGTCCGTCTGTCTGTCCGTGACCTCAAGTTTTCATCGACGAGAAAATGCGCTCTCTGTCGCTCACTGCTCTGAGTACTGAGTTATATTTTTTTTGTATTTCTGATTGAATTTCGTGATAAGTACATTGACCGAAGTCGACAAGTAATTGCTCTCCGCTTTTGCCATAGATTTTTTAATTCTAAAAAATTAGTCTTTATTTTTTTCAGTTTGAATATTGTGCTATGCTTTGATCAAACACGAGAAGTGGTTTCTGGCTCCTCTTGCCACTTATTTTTAAATCTGAAATGGCCTATGATTGATCTTCTAGCTAAATTTTAGTGATTGATATACTGATCAAAGTCAACAAGTATATAATTGCTGTCTGCTTTTGCCATTTTTTTAATCTTTAAAGGCCTTGGAATTTTTTTAACCTGAATTTTGATATACGTATATGTGATTGATAATAACGAACTTATAATTTTATGATGTAACTAATAATTTATTTCATCATCGATGTAGAAAAGTTATTCATAAATGCATTAATCTGTCAATAACGTTCATAATTGTTTTTGTTGTTTTGTCACAGGGTGGTGTTTGTTGGCTTGGTTGATATGATCAATCTGTGTTCTTGATTTAATGTTCATTTCAAATCTGATTTAATGTTCATTTTCCATTGATCAACTCGTGTAAAATTTCAAAATTCCCGTAATAAGAAGTAACTTTTCAATGGAGCGAGAGTAAATAACGATGAAAAATTATAAAATAGGTATTTTCTTTCTCTAGGTACCGCCTTAATCAACTCGTGTAACATTACAAAATTCCCGTAATAAGAAGTAACTTTTCAATGATGCGAGACTAAATAACGATGAAAAATTATAAAATATTGTCTTTTTCTAGGTACCGCCTTAATCAACTCGTGTAACATTACAAAATTCCCGTAATAAGAAGTA
This sequence comes from Hyalella azteca, assembly GCF_000764305.2. Classification (NCBI taxonomy): domain Eukaryota; kingdom Metazoa; phylum Arthropoda; class Malacostraca; order Amphipoda; family Hyalellidae; genus Hyalella; species Hyalella azteca. Next base: position 32,252 of record NW_025932299.1, on the reverse strand, counting down.
ACTTTTCAATGGAGCGAGACTAAAAAATGATGAAATATTGTCTTTTTCTAGATACCGCCTTAACATCGGGCATCAGACCTGCATTTTTGAGAAGGAGAGCGACCCAAGTCTGCTACGGTCAACAGCACCCGTCAAACTCCTGAACTTCCTGGAGGAAGACGGCGCTCACGTGACTGCCGGCAGCCCCTACGCCGAAATTGAGGCGAGTCTCATGAATTGAAAGAAAATCTATTTAATTAATTTTTCAATAGTATGGTAAAGTTCATTCTTCTTTATTATATCTCATTGAGTGAGAATGTTGACGTTTTATAATTTCGTGACGGAATTTGCTTCTAATTGAATACGCTTTACCATTTGAGCAGGTCCTTTCATAATTTATCGCAACTTCTCGCCTCAGTTTCAGAGCATGAAAATGGTGGTGATCTTGACATTGATGGGACGGGGCTATAATAATTAATCAACATTGTTAATGGCATTCCTGACCCTTCTTGCAGAGTGTGAAAATGGTGGTGAAGTTTACATCCAGTGACCAGCGCTCTAATAATTGATTAAAATTATTAGTGCAAACTTTCACCCTTTCTTCAGAGAATTCAAATGTTGACGATGCTACATAAAGTGAGCGAGGATCTAATAATTTATTAAAATTGTTAGTAAAATATCTCTCTTCTTTCAGAGCATGAAAATAGTGATGCTGCTACATAAAGTGAGCGAGGATCTAATAATTTATTAATATTGTTAGTCAAATATCTCTCTTCTTTCAGAGCATGAAAATAGTGATGATGCTACATAAAGTGAGCGAGGATCTAATAATTTATTAATAATAGAAACACTAATTTTAGCGGAAATCTGATGCACTAAACTGATAACTCACGTATCACTAAAAACTTTAAGAAATAAATAAGATATCGTCGGAATTTAACCAAAGTTTTTCAATTCAGTCTACGTTTACGAAAGAGAAACTTCATTTGGCTAAAATCTGATGCAACTAAAAACTTCAGGAATAGAATCTTTGAGTTCTAATAAAAGTTTTGTTCTAATATCTGTGTTATTCAGGAAGTGATATCGTCTGTGTCTGGCCGCATCCCTGCCTCTGTAGAACAACTCATCCAGAAGCACATGTCGCTCTACGCTCGCAACGTCACCTCCATTCTGGCTCAGTTCCCATCACAGGAGATTGCCCTCGTCATCGATAGGTTATTCTTATGGACTCGCGATGGCGTGATTATTATTAATGTATTAAACTAATATGTTGCTCTCGAAGTATTATTAACACGAGTCTCTTAACAGGAATGCTTCATTCAATGTTAACTGTCGATGAACATTCTGTCGAATTGATCCCCGTGGAAAGTAAACTTTGAACTGTTTGTATATCGCTTGATGTACACGAATTGTATATGTATATTTGTTTTGGCTTTGAGAAGTATATGAACTATATATATGTGTCTTTGTGTATTAGAATTGCATGTATACATATGTTTGCAGCCATGCTGCGACCCTCCAGAAGAAAGACCGCGACGTGTTCTTCATGACGACACAAGGCTTGGTGCAGCTCTGCCAGCGCTACAAGAAGGGGACGAGAGGACGCATGATGAGCGTCGTGCAGGACATCCTCAAGCAATACCTCAATGTCGAGTCGCTCTTCCAGCACGGTTAGTTCTTGAAACTTGAAACGTAGTTCTTAAAACGCTCCATACATGTGTTTCGAGTGTAGCAGTGCCAGGCCACGCTGGATTGCCGCCTCAGTCTTCCACTGCTTACAACCCTGACAAGCAAGTGACAGTAACAACTTTTTCATTCAAACTAACGACCGTTGTAGTTGTACAAACTAACGACTGAATGGTAATAAAAGTCATCATAAAATCATGATGCATAAATTACGTTTAATGTTGCCAAAGTTTCACTGTTGTTTTCCTAAACGATCGAAATAATTTTTAACGAGCTATACAAACCTGGAAAATATTTTGGATTTCATTGAAACAATTTGGATTTCATTGAAACAATTTTTTTGGTAAAATGGCACGTAAACATTTGGATCCCTTTCCGGGTTAAGGAAAATTAGTTTTGTCAACTCTCAAAGACAGTCTTTTTCAGAAATTTCTTATGTGTACCTATACCGACATTCCAGAAATGTCTAACATTTATAATAAGAATGGTTGTTATTTTCTTCGCTAGTAAAACCGAGCCACTATGTCCATTATTCTATGGGTGGATATTTCGAATCATGGGGGATTATTTCTGACATCTCTCTTCATTATTAGCAGATATCATCCTTGAATTGTCTGTGTTATTCAGGTTCCTACGACAAGTGTGTGCAGGCTGTGCGCGAGAAATACAAGGACGACATCAACACGATGTTGGAAATATTGATCTCTCACTCGCAGCTCAACAAGAAGAACCAGGTGACGGACGTTCATTAGACTGTGAGAATATCACCCAATGAGAAAAATCTTCTATAACTTACATTAAGAATGAACTACAAACTATCTTAACAGTCTAAATTATTGCTTACGTTGATAGCTTCTTTTGTGCCTTGACATGAATTGAAGTATAGAAGATGCTAGAATTTAACGCCTTGCCTGGTATTGTTACCCAGCTGCTTGTGCTGCTCATTGACCATTTGTGCGAACACGAGCCTGGCCTCACGGACGACCTCGCTCAAGACTTGGAGCATCTCACCAAACTGAACAGCATTGACCACTCTCGCGTCGCTCTTAGGGCGCGACAGGTAAGCTGTGGCTGAGAAAATTTCCTTGTGATTCATGTGTTGCGATGGTTTAAAACATTTAATGCCAGTGTTTCTTGTGCACAGATACAGATTTTGCACGTTAGTTGTGATCGTTGCACTGTTTCCTAGGTACGGTATATTCATTGTAAAACTTTTGCTAAACTACCCGTTTTGAAGCTTCGTGTTCCTTCCCGCATTTGTCTGGCTAATACGTTGTGCACAATTCCTCTACGTTCCTTGAATTCTAACACCTGGTTTGTCATTATCGAATGAACGAATTCTCTTTTAGGCATTCATATTTTCTAGTCTTTGATTGTATAGTTTTATCTTGAAATTTTATTGTTAATATTTTACTATTCAGTTATAAATTAAGCCACAGATTTCATATTTCTACTTTCTATGGTCAGGTTCTTATTGCTGCCAACCAACCAGCGTATGAACTTCGGTACAACCAAATGGAGAGCATCTTCTTACCTGCCGTGGACACATACGGCCATTCCTACCAGCCTGAAAACCTGAAAAAGCTTATCCTGTCTGAAACGTCCATCTATGATGTACTGCATGCTTTCTTCTATCACAGCAACATGCAAGTTCGCATTGCTGCCCTTGAGGTCAGATTGGGTTATGAGTAACTTTTTTATTTATGTGTATTGAGTACCGTATTGGGTTATGAGTATTGGGGTATTGACAATTCATAGGAATTGTTTGATGTTTAGTACTTCGCCTTGTCTCTTCTCGATCGTGATCATCTGACAAATTTTTATTTTATCAGCTAATTTATTTAATTCTGAAATTAATTACCTATTTAATTGCGTATTTTCGCAGGTGTACGTGCGCCGGGCGTACATCAGCTATGATCTCAACTCGGTGATCCACAAGACACTGAAGGGCAGCCGTGACTGCTTCGTATTCTTCCAGTTCTTGCTCCCCACTTCGCACCCTAACAGGTGATGACAGCTTGTTTATACTTCACAACTAATATTCATCGTGATCACTAATAGTTTACTGCTTGACTATGGTTTTCATCAGTCTTTCAAAATAATAAGCGCGTCATAATATCTCTTGCTGTTGTTTTTAATTTCTAAGAACAAACTTCTCAATAGACTTGAAACAACTCGTTTTCCATGAACCTGTAAAATATACACACGCGTAATCTCAGTAAGCTTGAAAACAGTCGTTTAAATTCAAATAATAATTCTAATAAATATCCAGGATTCCACACAACAAGATCTGGAGCTCAGTGGAATACCCCGACGGAGTACCAAACTCCTATGACTTGTCTCATGGGTTGGACAACTGCCAACGTATGGGCATCATGGGAGCCTTCGAGAGCTTTGAGCAGTTCGAGGTGAAGCTGCATTCCAACTAAAAATAACATGACCATGAATTAACATGATTTTTTTAGCAATACTTTTTTCGGCCTTCTATGAATATTTTCAATCGAATGGACGTTTATCTGCTGAAAAGTATTTTTTTATAAGTCATATCCTATATAATATTTGTCACATGTGTTATTAAAGTTGAAATTTTATCTCTCAATCGTTCTGTAATATTGCAAATATTGATTTATTTTAGTGGTAAATTTGACATGCACTTGGTAACTTGTCTCTACTTTCGTGGGCTAACAGTCGTACTTCCTGGAGCTGATCGGTTACTTCGCACCCTCTGAGAAATGCCCCCTCGACAACGACCAGTTTTCTTTCTCCATGGGATCAACCTTCTCAGACTTGTCTTACAGAGAAGTGAGACTGCAACTGTAATGTAGCAATTGCTATTTAGAAGTTACATTTTATGCTTTTAAATCAAAAATCTTTTCTGAAGTTCAAAACATTATTGAAAAGAACAGTCGCCTTCAAACTATTGGTTTGTTCATCAATTTGTGTGCTATGTTGATAATTTCGAAGTTTTAGTTTGCACTTCTTAAGTTTTAAATCTACTGTGCTGTTCAAAGCAAAAAAAAAAATAATAGTCGAAATGAATAGTCACGTTCTAACTACCGGTATGGGTTTTACTCAGTTGCTTATGTGTTTTGTTCCAGTCGTCGGAGAAGGAACCCATTCACATAATGAATATCGGCCTGCGCATGACTGCCGATCTCAATGACTACGAAGCGAGCGAGATGTTCGCTTCTTTCTGCCAGGCCCACAGAGAAGACTTCAAAAATACTGGAATCCGTCGTGTTACCTTCATCATCTTCTACAAGCGCCAGTTTCCCCGCTACTTTACCTACAGGTAACTTTTGTTTAAACTACGTAGCTGATATGTTTTTTTTTGTAGTGATACAATGATATTTTTTTGAGTAGTAATTACCATTGTTTATTTTTTTTGGTCATCCAAAGCGATAGAAATTTTGTGAATTTCTGTAACTTTGAGCCTCCAGTTTAGTGCTGGACTATTTTGTCCAGTGCGACACATTAAGTGCGACTGTCGTATCTAGGGCGTATTTCATACCTGTATTACGACCCACTGCTGCACTTAACGTGTTCAAATGTTTACTTGCGTGGAACTGTGCCCAGGGCCCGTGACGGTTTCTGCGAGGATCGTATCTATCGACATCTTGAACCCGCTCTCGCGTTCCAGCTCGAGATCAACAGACTGCGCAACTATGACCTCGAGGCGCTTCCCACCTCCAACCGCAAGATGCACCTCTACTTGGCCAAGGCAAAAGTGAGTGTGATTATCAATTGTGCCTCCATGACTTAATCAACTGTGTAGGACTTTCATAGGATGACTCAGGTATTTGTTTGCGACTTCGTGTTCACTTTTTATTTTATCTTCATTTCGAATCTGTGACTCAAACGTCAAGGTGTAACTTTAATCTTGAGGACTTCTCAGAGAGAGCTTGATTGTATCTGATAGATATCCCAATTGATTTTTGTCAACTTTTTTATATAGTTTGATTGCAAGGTATCTTGCCTGAAACAATTATTTTTTTTCATGGTGGAAATATTTTTTTTTGTAAATTTATTATAATGAAATTCCATGAAAACAGTTTGTCAAATTTCAGCATCATGAAATATTTTGTATTTCAGGTTGCACATGGCCAGGAGGTGACCGACTACCGCTTCTTCATTCGCTCAATCATCCGACACTCGGACCTCATCACCAGGGAGGCGTCCTTTGACTACCTGGAGAAGGAGGGTGAAAAGTTGCTACTTGAAGCCATGGACGAGCTTGAAGTTGCCTTCAGCCACCCTCTTGCCAAATGCACCGACTGCAATCACGTTTTCCTCAACTTCGTGCCAACGGTTATTATGAATCCTGCGAAGGTAAAAGTTCTAATTATTATTATCTCATTTCTTTGATCAATAACTAGCTTGGTGCTCATTTTCACATCTGTTCAAATGAGAAATAACTTGCAATTTTGTAAGCAGCATAGTATCGCGTTTTTTTATTCATGACAGTGTATTCTTAGTATGTGTTTTGAGCATTAGGACCGAAAATTGGCACTAGTTCATTGGTGAAAATAGTCATCCAGATTATATTATCCACATTCAAAAATTGAAAACTTGATGATATCATCCTGGGCAGATCCAAGACTCGATCAGGTCGATCGTGAACCGCTACGGGCGTCGTTTGTGGAGCTTGCGAGTGCTGCAGGCCGAAATTAAGATGCTCATCCGGCACAGCCCTCAGCATCACACTGTGCCCATACGCCTCACGCTCTCCAACGAGTCTGGATACTTCCTTGACATGAACCTTTATAAAGAAGTGACAGACAAACTCAATGGACAGGTAAGTCGTTAATTTCGTTCAATCCAACGAGTCTGGATACTTCCTTGACATAAACCTTTATGAAGAAGTGACAGACAAACTCAATGGACAGGTAAGTCATTAATTTCGTTCAATCCAACGAGTCTGGATACTTCCTTGACATGAACCTCTATTGAGAAGTGACAAACTTTATCGACAGCTAAAGATTTAGGTATGCGCTATTATTAAGGCGTTCGTTTTGTTCACTCTAACGGCTCTGGATACTTTGACTTGAACCTCTACAAAGTAGTGACCGACAAATTGAACGGACAGGTGAAACTTGAGGCTTGGTCTTTAAGTTGTTTGTTTTGTCCACTGCTTTATTCCTGACAATAAATTAGATAGTTTTTTAGTTTCTGAGGAGCTCACATATAGCAGCCATATTGTGGATAATTCGTGAAACCTCTGCGTATTAGAAGTTATTGATCGGTGTTAATTTAGGTAATTATTTCCTGAGGCTGGAACTGCTAAATAATTACTTCTTAAAACTTTTATTTTAAATATCACGTTCGAAGTACTGGGAAGTTCGTACTAGAGGTTATTGTCAGGTGTAATTCAGTAAATTGTTTTCAGCGGCCGAAACTGCTCTATAATCAATTAAAATTCTTATTTTCAAGATCAAGTTCGAAGGATTTGGAAGTCGACAAGGCCCTCTCCACGGGCTCTCAGTGTCCACGCCCTACATGACTAAGGACTACCTGCAGCTCAAGAGATTCCAAGCGCAGAGCAATGGCACCACTTACGTCTATGACTTCCCTGAGATGGTCAAGCAGGCGCTGGAGAAAATCTGGACTCAACACTTTAAGAAAAGAGGTGAGACTTCAACACATTAAGTGTCGCACGACCCACCGGTGGGTCGTCCACAGGTATGATATACGCTCTGAATACAACATAACCGCAATTAATGTGTTAATTTTAATGTGGAATAATATGCATGCTTTAATTTTACCTTATTTACTGCTTTATCTAACAAAGACCTTTTTTAATTCTCTCTGTTTCCGTGTCGTCAGTGCACGCATTGAATTATGGTTCAGGCAAGGTGAACTGTGCTCTCTGTGTAAATATTGAATAGTTGATTGAAACGTCATAATTGGTCCATTGAGAATCTTTATTGGTTCATTGAAACGTTTTAATTGTGCAGGTGTTAAAGACGCGCCTGTTCCGAGTCACCTGCTGAGCGTGGTTGAGCTGGTGCCAGATTCTTCTGGAGAAAATCTCTTGGAAGAGAAACGACTTCCCGGGGAAAATGATGTGAGAAAATCGAGGCTCTATTATAAAGTACAAACAATTGAACCTAGTTGATTTATGTAAGATTCAGTAATGTTTGTCACGTCGTCTAAGGTGATTTGTGACTCTACTTTAAGGCTGATTACAGGAACTCTTTATTAGCAAGAATCGTAGTATCAAAATAGTTTAAGAGTTCGTAAGTCCGTCAGACAATCACTGACGGCTTTCTAAGCTAAACTCGCCAATCACAGATGTTAAATCGGCCGCTACGTGTACTTAAGTTTTGATGGTGCAAGCCATGGCCTCTAAATCTAAACTGTATTAACGTCCGCTACGTGTACTTAAGTTTTGATGGTGCAACCCATGGCCTCTAAATCTAAACTGTATTAACGACGGTTAAAGTATCTCTTGATAAAGAATTAATAACGATTTTAAACCTCAGGTTGGCATGGTTGCCTGGCGCATGACCCTGCACACGCCCGAGTATCCTGATGGTCGGGACATCATCGTCATCTGTAACGACATAACGTTCCAGATCGGCTCCTTTGGCCCTAAGGAAGACATGCTGTTCTTGAAGGCCTCGCAGAGAGCTCGTCAACTTAAGGTTCCCTATTTCATTCCGCATTTATAATCGCTAGGTGTACGTAGGATGGATATTTTATCTATTATTGCTTGATGTATAATTCTCACCAAAGATTTTAAAAATCTAGTCAATAATCCGCTACCCTAATACTTCTATCAAATTAATATGTATTCTTGCATTATAAGTTACTGCCAAAATTCTAAGAAATTTTGTTTCGTTTTCAGATTCCTCGCCTCTACATTGCTGCCAATTCAGGCGCTCGTATTGGCCTTGCTAACGAAGTCAAGAATCTTTTCAAAGTTGCTTGGGAAGACCCACAACAGCCTGACAAGGTGAGACCTGTGTTCTATATTATCTCTGCAGTCTACGACAACTCCCTTTAAAAGTCTGTATATTAAGCTCACAATTTTCAGGTTTTGATGACTTTTTTCTCACTTTTTGAACATGTAATAACTCTAGTTTTGTTTATTCTACGTACTGACGTGAAAGTTACAAACTACCAATGAATAATGTTGTGGCAGGGGTTCAAGTACCTCTACATCACCCCTGATGACTTCAAGAATGTGGCGTCCACACGAAGTGTTCTGCACACGGAGCTTATCGACGACGAAGGCGAGGCTCGCTACAAAATCATCGCCATCATTGGTGAGCTTAGTTCGTTATACTGGAAAACATATCGAAATTTGTTTCGTTACTTTGGAAAAGTTTTGAACTACTTGCAGTCATTATTATGTAGCTTTTCTTATAACTACCCAGTACCCACGAAGAAAATTTGGTTTATTAGAATACCAATAACTTTTGTCTCTATTAAAGTACGATTTGACTGTATTATTCAGTTTGTTTCATCACGTGAAACCAACTCTTGAAAAAAAGGTGTTGTGTTCGGCAGTACGTATGTTTTTGCGATATCAATTAAAAATTCATGTCAACAGGAACAAATTTCTGTTGATGTTTAAACTCGTTTATTAATCCCATTTCAGGTTGAGAGTTTGGCTTAAAACTCATTCATTCCATTGAAGGTCAGGAGAACGGCTTTGAACTCATTTATTATTCCATTGCAGGTCGAGAGGACGGCTTGGGTGTAGAGAACCTGAAACACTCTGGCATGATCGCTGGCGAGACGTCACAAGCGTACCGCGAGGTGGTCACCTACTCGATGGTGACGTGTCGCGCTATCGGCATCGGCGCGTATCTCGTGCGTCTGGGACAGCGCGTCGTGCAGGTCGAGAGCTCACACATCATCCTCACCGGCTACAGCGCTCTAAATAAGGTAAAAAAATCTCCAAATAAGATGAGATTTCTGAACACATGTAGTACGGAAGCGGGGAATTTAGTCTCTCGAGTCATTTTTGATTAGGAACTGATAAATGTCGATCAATAAATGCATCACTAATGACCTGGCTTCATGATACTACTATCTTAGAGTCCCTGGAACCGAGCTACATGCCGGCTCCAAAAGTAATTAATTCAGCCTATGCTCTTGCTTTATTTTACGTATTCACTTATCCCTCAGCTGCTGGGTCGTGAAGTGTACACCAGCAACTCACAACTTGGCGGCGTGGAGATCATGCACCAGAACGGCGTGAGTCACCAGGTTGCTTCTAACGACCTCGACGCTGTCTTCACTGTGCTGCAGTGGCTGTCATATGTGCCAAGGGTGCGTAGCTCTACTCTAATTTTTTTCAACCTCCTTTTACGTTCTTTGGGACATAGCATTATTGGATTTTAGAACATGGTTTTCTTGCAACAGTTTTTTTTGGATGGCATATACTTATGGTCGAATGAAATTGTTCTCGGTCGTAATTCTGATTGCGAATCGAATTGTTATCTCAGCAATTTTACACCAAGGTGCAATTTTCTGGCCAATAATTTTGTTTTGATGGCGTTCAGTTATCATGCAATGAAATTATTCTCGCTCAGCACCGAGGAGCACCACCACCATACCTCACTCCGACTGACCCTGTGGATCGCAAGATTGCGTTCTCTCCCGAACGCGCGCCGTACGATCCTCGCCATTTGGCGGCTGGTAGATACAACCCCAGCACCAACGAATGGGAGAGCGGCTTTTTCGACGAAGGTTCCTTCCAGGTCAGGCCTTTAAACCTTTATCTATTAACTCCGTTAGACAGAGTGTAACACCAAGCACTGAGATATGAATAACATTGGCGACGGTGATGTTAATGTATACGAAATGTTCGAGTTTCCTTCTTTCTGATGGAAGCCTTTCAGTGGATAGGCTCATGTTGTAAACAGCTTTATCATTTTAGTATGTGATAGTATTACGCCATTCAATAATTTTAAATTTTGTATGAAACTATTCTTTCTATAATGTATGTTGCAGCCGTATTCAAATGTCCGACTCAATCTTTCACTACCTTGTTTTAATATTGATTATTGTTGTGAACTTTGCTAATGCGGTTTAGGTCGCGAAGTCAATGCTCCGACCTCAAATATATAGGATGATCTGAAGAGACAACGTGGTTCTTCATGAGTTGTAATTTAAGTTTCAATGTTATGTACAAAGCTGCCTGTGAATTAACGTTTAGTTTCCAAACGTAACTTTAATTTCAAAAAGATATAATGTATAACCACATTGAACAAGAATGTCTTTGCACTCACAGGAGATCCTCGCTCCATGGGCGCAATCGGTGGTTGTGGGTCGTGCCCGACTTGGGGGCATCCCTGTGGGGACAATCATCGTGGAGACTCGTACTGTGGAGCTCAGCATGCCTGCAGACCCAGCCAACCCTGACTCTGAAGCTAAGGTGGATTTCATGTTATAATTGTGTCACTTAAAGCTCATGGTTAGATAATGCATAGTGAGTGTGTTATTCATAGCTCATGATTAGATATAGCTTCTCTTTGTTTTAAATTCCATTACAGTTGTTTTTGTTGGAAGTTTAGGGAAATTTTTGCCATCCTGAAATACATCATTTTAATGAATTTTTTCATTGTGGATCGTCAATAACAGTGGACCAATCTATATGTATTATTTTTAAATCCTTAATACATCTCTGTTTGACATTAACAAAAACGAACTGTTACAAGAACTGTTGTTGAAAAGCCGTTAGTTTTTCTTCTTAACACTCCTCTATTTTTACAACACTTCTCTTTAACTTCACTTCTTGTTTGTCTGTCTGTCTGTCTGCTACAAATCTTGTAATCGAAATTTAATACACTTCTACTTATACAATCATCGTCGAGACTCGTACTGTGGAGCTCAGCATGCCTGCTGACCCAGCCAACCCTGACTCCGAAGCTAAGGTGGATTTCATGTTATAATTTAGTGTGTCATTTATAGCTCATGGTTAGATGCTGCATAGTGAGTGTGTTGTTCATAGATCATGGTTAGATAAAGCTTTTGTTTGTTTTAATTTGATTTCATACTATAATTTAGTCAATTATAGCTTATGGTTAGATACTGCATAGCTCCTATTTGTTTTAATTTCCATTACAGTTGTTTTTATTGGCAGCTAAGGAAATTTTTGCCATCCTCAAATACATCATTTTAATTAATTTTTTCGTTGTGGATCATCAATAACAGTGCATCAATCTATTTGTAATATTTTTAAATCCTAAATATTTCTCTGTTTGGCATTAGCAAATATGAACTGTTTCGAGAACTGTTGTTGAAAAACTGTTCATTTTTCGTTTTAACACTCCTATATTCTTCATTTATATCTTCATCATGAAGAATTTCCGCTCTGTAGATGTACGTAATACTGTTATCATTCTCTCAACACAGACTGTGTCTCAAGCCGGCCAAGTATGGTTCCCCGACTCTGCGTACAAAACTTCTCAGGCCATCAACGATTTCAATGTAGAAGGACTGCCGTTAGTCATCTTTGCCAACTGGCGTGGCTTCTCTGGTGGCATGAAAGGTTGGATATCTATTACCTTGGCTCGCTCGATTGCATCTCATGGGCTGAGTTGTGATTATAATTTTTTAGAGTTGTATATGTGAGTTGTTTTTCATGTGAATCCAATTGCAAACAATCAAGCATTGGAATTCTGTTCTATATACTTGTCGCATACAAGCATTGTTTGACGTTTGCTTCTGGACGATATTATTCATGAATTTTGTACCAAAAGTAACCAATCGTTCATTTTGTGTGGGGTTGCTACATCAGACATGTATGAACAAGTGGTAAAGTTCGGTGCATACATCGTGGATGCTTTACGCTCGTACACTCAACCCATCCTGGTGTACGTTCCCCCGTACGCTGAATTGCGTGGAGGCGCCTGGGTGGTCATCGATTCCACCATCAATGAGCGATATATGGAGATGTACGCCGACCCGCTCTCACGGTTAGTTAAGCTTTCAAAACTGAATACAACTGTTCATAGCACACAAAGTAATTTATTTATCATTTTTGTAAAAATGCATACCTGTCATATGGCCTAACATCATTTTTTACTCCTTGAGATATCTGATATCACATGAAAAATGTTCATTCTTTCATATTCAAATGCGCGGTTTTCTCGTCCTACAATAAAATTTCCGTTAAACCTTTTTTTCTGCTAATTTCTTTTGTATTTATAAACATTTATTACTTGAACTAAGTAGTTTAATTCTGAATTCAGTGGTGGAGTTCTGGAGCCTGAAGGCACCGTTGAGATCAAGTTCAAGCTGAAAGATCAGTTACGCACCATGGAGCGTCTTGATCCCGTAGTACGGGACCTCAAATCTCAGCTCGCTACGGCGGCTGCAGGCTCCGCTGAGCAAAGCGCCCTCAAGAAGAAACTTGCGCTCAGAGAAGAGTCGTTGAAGCTCATCTACTATCAGGTGAAGATTCTCGTTATTTTATATTTAGTTTCATCTGCGTGATGTTATATATTACATCGGCGGATTACTTATTAAGCGATGTAGATTATTTTAGTGTTGGATAAATTTCATGATCAGCCTAATCACACTGGCATTTTATCGGTCTTCTTTAGTGTTCAGAACTACCTATCAATTTTCAGATGTACTTTGAATTTCTATTTTAGATTTCTATTTCAAATTAGTATTTCAGTCGTTCATCTCTACATTAGTGATATGTGGACTTGTATATTCTATACCTTTAGTGGCCTTACAAAAATGTTACAATTTATTTCAGATTGGCCTGACGTTTGCCGACCTGCATGACACTCCGATTCGCATGCTTGAGAAGAACGTCATCCAGGCCATCGTACCCTGGGCAGAAAGTCGCACGCGTCTCTACTGGAGACTGCGAAGACTTCTGGCTGAAGATCGTGTTAAGAAAGAGATAGAAAGAGCGCAACCTGAACTTGGACACGCGCAAGAAGATGCCATGCTGCGTCGTTGGTTCCTCGAAGAGAGGGGAACTCTCGAGGTTTGTGCTACAAATGATTTAGATTTTTATTTCTTGAACTTTAGTTTTGCAGTAATATGAGTTTTATGGCATACGTCGTTTTAATGCTAGTATGCAGTTAAGTCATGCTGGCTTTGAGACCATTATTTATGCGGGCATTGAGACCATTATTTTTCTGCAGAGCTACGTCTGGGACCAGGACAACGAAGTGGCCGAGTGGCTGGAACAGCAGTTGGAGGGCGGAGGATGCAGAAGCGGTGGACCCACGCCTGGCTCAAGAGAAGGAATCACTTCCCACCTTCTTGAGAGTCTGCAAATGTTCAAGCGCGATGCTGCCCTAAACTCTATCAAGGCTTCGTTACTGGTATGCAAATTTGTGCCGCTCTTGTAGAACATTACGATTATTCAAATGCAATGCCACCTTAACCGTTTCGAAGGCTTCGTTACTAGAATGCGATTTATGCCGCTCTTGAAGAACTTTATGATTGCAATTCATGCTCATACGTCGATGACAACTGATACCGGTATTGTTCTGTTAGGAGAAGATTGCACTATTTATTGCATTGCAATTTTTTTTTGGTCGGCCAATTGTCCATAATTTAATTTATCTCTTGATAAATTTGTGAATGTATATTTATAAACAGTTATGAAAGCTTTAACTGAGACGCTTCATTTTTTGTTTGAATGCAGATTTAATGCTCTTTTTGAGATGTTTTATCTTACAATTTTACTTGTGAAATATGCTTTGGTTTTAAGCTGGAATTGTACTTGAATGTAGCAAGTGATCCCTTTGTTTATTTCTTCCTTACTCTTAATTTCACTACTTATAGAAGATTTTCTATTTCCGAGTTATAAAAACTACATGCAAATCTATTCAAGTTAATAGTTGATACAACTTGAAATTTTGATCCTGAACTGTAAAAAAAAAAAATACCCGAGTAATTAACGAACTAGGCATATTCTCATTGATATTGAAGAATCCCTCAAAAATTTCTAAGAATGGGCAATTTCATTCGTGCACAATGTGACCGAACCAATGTTTTATGAAAGAGAAAATCGATTAAATGTCCACTGACAACTTTGGTACATGGACACCTGTTGTCTGACCTTGGTTTTGTTTTATAAATTATACTACCGACAATTCATTTACCTCATGGCTCGTAGGGTACTTGTTAGTTTCAATTTATATCATAATTTCATAGCAGTTCAAATTATAGTTAGATTATCACTGAACTTTGTGTGCAGGAGTACCCTGAGATAGGCCAGGAGGCTCTCTACCATATCTTCAAGCGCCTCAGCAACGCCCAGCAGGCTGAAGTGCTGCGGACGCTATCAACGCCTGGTCAGTTCGCTGCATCCCAAGCCAATGCTTCCAGTCGAACTCTACTGGAACTCATAAATAACGTTTTGTTGTTTAAAAGCCCGTCCATACCTCATTAACATGTATCTTTACGAGTCGGACACAAATATATTTGAAGCCATTGGGCACCAGATATCTATGTCACGAACAATTATGATTAAACGATTAAATTAAATTAAAAAGGTTTGCGATCGGATGTGGACGTGGCCTTAGCCTGATTTTGTGCTATCATCTTTCGACTTTTCATGGTCTTCAAGTTTTATGGTTATGGCATTCCGGTATATTAATCTTATTAGGTAGGTATATCCTATCTTAAATGAATTAATATTTATGATAATTTATCTCAATTCCAAGTTCAAAGAATTAAATTTTTTACCAATTTCATGTTTGACCATTGCATTTTTCTGGTTTGAATCTACCTGATTGATAGTGATATTAGTTTAATTTTGGAAAATTTTACGAGATTTCTTTAGTAATTCGTGGATGTGTTTGTTTCAGATTATGAGCCGCCTGCCTATGCAGGTGCTGTCGCTGCCCAAGAATCATTGTCTGCGGGAACTTCTTTCCTGTCCCCCGACGAAGAAAATTCAGCTGGCTGAAGTTAGGTTTCACTCGCCCAACGCTGTCCAGTTTCTCGACCTGGATCCTGAAGAACTGTTTACAAATAATGCTCAAACTTGTTTTATCAACTAATGATACACACAATAGCTTTAAAATGGAGGTTTCGATGAAAGACACTTGAATATTATGTATAGAACATTGTTCTTTTGCATGGGAATGATATGCTTGTTAATATTATTGTTTGTAAACTATATACATTTTATTAGGCAGTATTGACTACAGAGTATGTTGGGTTCTTGGTACAATAGATATAATGCGTTTATTACTGTTAATTGTTGATCGTTTTCTTGTTTTTGTAGTTCAGGTTTTCCGGTTTTTGTTTGCAATTATTCTTAATATTCCTAATTCTAGTTCTAACTGTGCCATCTTGAAATTTACTGCCACAACTGATTCACGACATGCCATCTCCATAGTATCTATTATTTTTTTCTTAATATGATAATGACTTCGGTTGCCTGAGTTTTAAAATGATTTCACTGAGTTTATTCTCACTTGAAGTTGATATGCGTTTCATTTTAAATTTTTTTGATGGCATCATATGTAGTTTGGCAACTAAACACATTTAGAAATCTTAAACTGAAGCTGAAGGTCGTTATTCTCCGTACATTGTGTAGTTGCAAGCTGTTATAGAGACAACGTCACAAATGTATAACAGTACTTTTGTTTCTGAGGTGCACTTTAGAACAGATTTTTCAATTCATCAAGATTATGATTGAGTCTCAGTTTGTATTTTGTTTGGGATTTTGGTAGTATAATATTAACACAATTCGTCGATGCCCTCTTAGTGAGGTTGCATCGCATGGATAGAAATTCTAATTTCTTCTCGCATTCAAATCTACAAATGTAAGTACTTACACTGAAGATTTTAATGCATGTTGTTCTCTAATAAATTTATTTCATCTTAATTAGTCAGTATTCTTTGCGAAAATTGCTTGTTGTAACTATTTGCCTGCCGGGATTGGGAAATGAATATCGGCAGTGCTCGTTTTTCAATTGGGTATTCACAGGTCGAAATTAAACTTACTAATTTGGTGGGATCATGTGCGCCCTGGCTCACGATAAGTTACAATGAGTGCTTCCTTTTCGTGTGTTGAAATATCTGTGGGAAATATACCATTTCTTGCATTGCATGCTTTTTCGTAGCTTTAAGGAACTAAAGTGCCTTTTTATTCATATTTATTCAGTTTCAGAGTTTTCATTTGTTTACAAGACTATTCAATACTATAAGATGGTGTTCGGGAAAGACGATATTCTGATTTAGTTCTTACATTTAATTTTACGTGGTTGATAATTATATATGGCCTATTGTCTCGTTTGAAGGTAATGAAACATTCCTATCATAGACACAATATTTCGTGGCGGTTTTGGTTATTATTAATATCAATGCCGCTCACTTGACACAATTTTGCAAGTGGGCGGCCGTTTTCTTTAGGGTGGAGGGTAACTATTACTGATTAACTAGCATTTGTTATTGTAGGTTTAACAGATACGTGGCTGCCTACAGAAGATATTTATGCGATATGTAATTTTAATTGATAACGAAAAACAATTCGTGAACAAAATATATATATATAATTATAAATTTACGTATTTCAAAAAGCATTTTAGTGCACGAATTGGACCCTCAATGTTAAAACTCTAATTTGAAATCTAATTGAAGAGGACGTAGAATAAAATTATCTTCCAAGAGGCATCACAAATTGGGTCCAGGTCATTACTTCTCTCAATGATACGACTCTTTCTCTAACTCTTGGGAGTTTCATTGTATTCATTTGTAATTTAGAGCAGGATATATATATATTTATAATGTTCACGGTCTATCGATAATCATTTCCCTTCAATCATGTCCTTACCACCCGTTATATTTGCCTGCAAGTCTCCGGAACATATCTGGAATTGATTACTCACCAACTATGCAATATTATTAAGAGAATGTTACCAAGATAACAGGAAGTTAAAAAATGTGCATTGTACGAGCGTGATAAGGAAATGACCGCTCTAGGGCACATTGGTTGTATACACAAAATAAATTATGTAAATAAGTTCATTACATTACAGGCCTTGTTCTCGCGCATGCAACACACATTTGAAACGATCTTAGCTACTTGGCAACATTCATTGACTTGTTACACGGTTCACCAAACAGAAGTATCAGGGTTTAGTGTCATAATTAATCAGCAATATCTTCTATACAAGATAAGAAATATTTATTAATAGTTGCTAACAAAATATATATGAAATACATGCCTCTAAATAAAATGTCGAGTAGATACTATGGTGCAATGGTCTATAGACTCGGTTCATATTTTGCCAAACTACTTTATAGATGAATAATATTAGTTAATTCAAGTGGACTGCCCCAATAACCCAGGTTAACTTTCGAAAAACTGAACATTAAACTCGAAAGTACAATGGAAATCCCATTCTTTGTTATTGATGTCCTTACGGCAACTAAGTATTTAGTTTAATTGGAAAATACCTTGAAAGGGAACATTTGACAGATATCCATTTATATGAAAATGTAGTCAGAGACTCAGAGGGCGACTTTTTAGAAAAGTTGCTTCACCAGTTCACCTTATAGTACATACCTTCTATCTCGTGCGCACGCTCGGCGTCTCTAGTAAAGGACTCTACGAGTGTCTTCGTTTCTTGTGTACTTCCAACCTCTTCATCTCTTCGCAGTGCTGAAAATGCTCATTTCTCAGTAGCTTCAGCGGAACTTCTTATATAAATTTTCTCCTTCGGTCGAGGAATCAATCATTCTACAGCGATACTTCAGACAGCACCGTTTTTTCTTCTGTCGGACAGGCTACAGAAGAATCTTTTCTTCAAGAAAAGATGCAATGAATACAATAACCCTGAGCATTGTTACCAATGAGTGCTGCTTCAGGGGATCAAATCATAAATCCATTCTCGCATTCTCAACGGGTGGCATACGAGACAAAATTATTAATGTAATGATTACACAGAAATGACCAATGTATGTTTCAATTGTACTCCTTGATCTATGTAAATTTCCATTGCACACATTATTTGGCCATTTAAAATGATCATTTACTAACTTGAATCACTAGATTTATATTGAATATCCAGGGATACCAGTGCGTTGCTGAATTCTGGAATTTCATCAAGGTCTTAAAATTATATATAGCGGAGTGCAAAGGATGAAAAGGCTGGGAAATCAAGTGCCCAGATTAATTGTAATTACTATACTTCTAGTTATATATACACCGGCCAGGCTAAGGTAAAATACACATACCATTATCCAACTGACAGGTCGATATCGCAACTATTTAAGAAACCTCAAATGATAAGTACTCGTCGGGAAAGGAAGCGTCGGAGGCTGAAAAGGCATTGGAGGTGAACAGATACATAAATAATATCCATTAGTTTAAAACAAGTTTTTGCACATAGCATCAGCGGTGCACAAGAGAGTCCAGAGTTGAGTACATACATACCAACAGAACCTGCAGTCTTCATCGATGGTTCTGTGGCTCAGGAATGCTGGGTCGCCGAATCTAACATCGTTATTGATAAACGATGACACGGTGTTGAAATGAATAAGGACAAGGATTTAGGCGATAAAAAGAAAATTCATTTTGATGCAAAGGGCGCAGCGAAGTTAGAGAATCTGCATGATTAAGCCAAATCAAAAATTAAAACAACTGCAAACCGGTTCAATGCAACTTAAATAAATAATTTCCGTGCTAAACTAATCATAGGCTCCACTTAAGAGACAGAACAGTGAAATAAATTAATATGAACCAAACTATTGGTTAACTACGCAAGATGTTAGAATCTGAGATTTCAAGTCCTACAAAGTTAGTTAACCGTTAACCTCTGCTAAAAAATTATATAATACTATTTGTTAACACAGCATATGCCCAACGTAAGACAGAAGCAAAGTCCACAGTCGACATTACTAATCAAAATTCAACAAGAATAAATCTATTGAAATTTACTAAGAAAGTGAGACGCATTCAGATACTGTTTAAACACAAGCAACTCAATAAAACACATTCTGATGGAATAGAGGAAGGATCAATACATCGCTTCAGAGAGCTAATATGACGGTGCCCCATGGGTTTTGGTTTTAAAAGCCCGAAAACCCCTTCCTCAATGGTTTCAAAACCATGGGTTTTGGTTTTAAAAGCCCGAAAACCCCCTTGCTCAATGGTTTCAAAACCATGGGTTTTGGTTTTAAAAGCCCGAAAACCCCTTGTTCCATGGTTTTATACAGCAAATACGGCGGTCCTTCGACTAGGGGCTCAACGTATAAACTTAAAAGCAAGAAAAATAGAAAGACCTTGTATTCTTTAATGCCTTTTCAATGAGATAAAACTGAGTACTAATATGTGACAGCGAGTTTTGTGTAATTTTTTTTTAATCCTTACAATTAAATTTTGAATGGAAATTCCGTCCTGGAAAAATCGATGAATTGCACAATGCAAAACGCTTATGCTCGAAATGAACCGAGTTTCATTGGAAAACATGAACTCCATTTTAAAAAGGATATACTCTCTGATACTTAGCAATAGGAAAACAATATTATTATAATTGAAAATACGGTGCAACTGCTGCGTGCTCAAATCAACAACTCATAAAACGTGCTTAGGAGAAGCATCAAATGCTGGATTGGAATGTTGAACTTTTAGATGAATATATTACGTACAGAGATTGCATTGCAATCACTATTTTAATTTACTTATAGACCAGAAAGAATTTATATTGAGAACTTCCTACGATCGTGTTTGGCAGCCAAATCAATTCCGGATGTTCGAATGAAGATGGAAGACAATAAAAATTACACAATGACCGTAGAAATACAAGTACAGTACTGTTAACTTTGCTTTCCAATTTGGAATTTATGGAAGATTTCCGACGCAGTGAATATGCAGGAGTCGATTATCCCTGCGACGGTGAAAGTTCCTCCTACAATCGCGCAGACCTGCACAACAAAACAGCGTCGATATCAAGGAGAAATGGTTTAAATGAGTCCAGTTTATATCAAATGCAAGAAGAAATCATGATGAAAGTGACTAAATAATCGAACTGCACAACAAAACAGCGTCGATATCAAGGAGAAATGGTTTAAATGAGTCCAGTTTATATCAAATGAAAGAAGAAATCATGATGAAAGTGACTAAATAATCGAACTGTACAACAACACAGCGTTGATACCAGGGAGAAATGGTTTAAATGAGTCCAGTTTATATCAAATGCAAGAAGAAGTCATGATGAAAGAGACTGATTAATCAATATTTTTGTTTGAGGGTCTAAATGAAGAGAAAAAAAAATCAAAACAGACCTAGTAATTTTGTTTGAGTTTATATTCAAATTTAACTACTAGACACCTTAAGTATCGGGCTCTAACGCTCTTTTTAATGTTTGAAGGAGATGCGTCAAGGAAATGAAATAGCATATCTTAGAAAAACTAAAACTCAGTACTCACTGCAGTGACAGTGAGCGCATTTTCTCGTCGACAAAAACGTGAAGTCACGTACGGACGGACGGACACGGCGAGCACAATAGCGCCTTTTTTCCATCAATGAGAAAATGCGCTAAGAATATCCACAACCAAGCAAGTTATTCAGCAAATCGGCTGTCCACAATATCCTTAGCACTCAAGCAGGTATGATAACAGATATTCATTATACGTACTAATGATGGAAAATCGTGATAATTACCGTGGTTATGAGGTGATAATAATGACGGAAAATTGAGATAATTACCGTGGTTATGAGGTGATAATAATGACGGAAAATCGTGATAATTACCGTGGTTATGAAGGTGTAGAACGGAGGTCTTCTAACGTAGTATTTAACGGTGAGAGGAGCCAAGTCATATCGGAACCACAGTGCAGGTACAACGCGGCCGCCGTGGCCAAATGAAACGTATTTCTGAGGAAAAAATATTTACGATAAACCTTAGTGCATTTGCAAAAAATTTTACGATCAAATTATTTACGATCTTAGTGCATTGGCAAATAAATACATTTTTAATACAAGCGTCTATCGTGCGGAAATATAACAAAGAACTGCAGAACCCAGACTTTTCGTCATGAAATATTTCTCATCTTAATTAAGACAGAAAAGTTTGAGCCATTTAGTCTTAGGTTTCGGACCAGAATTTAGGAAGATTTAAAAAACAACTTTCACAGAAAAAAATAAGCTGAATGCCTTAAACAATGCCCACAAGTATCAACATATAATATGAATTCCTTACATGGGAGAACAAAGATTGATATATTGTTTGACGTTTATCCTAAAAATTCAAACTTTCCGATCGTTTAAACCATTACGATATGGATATGTTATCCGTCCGTTTTTTAATATGGATACAACCAACAATAATTGGAAATTCTGGCCGAAGTGTATTTGGTTGTAATTGAACAATACATAGAGCGTAAATAATACTGCAATATTCGTAATACATAATTCGTAATACACAACGACAAACAAAAAAAAACATTTGAATTTGGAGTGAGCAAAACGTCGGTACACACTGATATATAAATAGATCGAGTGTCTGAATTTTCGATTCCAAAAACGCACAAACTTTTTTCACCTAAATCCTCGCTCGTGAATTCGTACATGGATGTTTTCTAATAAAGTCTAAACTAAACTCACCCTGAAGGCATAAGTATACTGGTAGGCCGTAACATTCGTCCCTGAAGCGTCTTCATAGATGCTCGGGACGATCTTCATAACGTAGTCGTACGACTCCAATGCTGAGCAGCACAAACATTGTCAGTTGAGTCTATTCTGTTCTAACATGTTACAACACTTATTTAAATGAGTTTGGATATATTCCTGAAATTTATTAGGTGATTTATACATAATGGTATCAGGTAGTGCGCTATATCATTACATTGATATTGATTATATTGATATATGTTATAATGATTGATAGTGATTAGTATACCATACATTACCAGGAATCACTTGAATGAGATGACAATATTGAGTTATAAGAAATGGTTTGACTAGCTAGTACTAGTTGACTTACTACTAAGTAGTTCGACTGCTTAGTATCATTTTAATTTCACTTACAGTTTCCATCAAGTTTCTTTCTGTCATACAAGGGGTTGAAGGTACCAGGCACGTTGGGGTTGTTTATTTTTGCCCCAAACCTCAGCTCATGGATGATGTGGGCAAAATCGATGGTTTCAGGTTGAGATTCTGCAGAGTGAGTTGACACATGGAAGTTTCCTGCAAAAAAATGATTGAGCATAATTAAAACAGGCTACAATAATTTGGGAAATGAAACTTTAAGCAAAACCAATTCATTTTTACCAGATATTGTCAATAGTTTTCTTCTTCATTGTACTAAATTATGGAGCGCAATGGATTGATATATTACCTGGGACTTTGTTGATGAGGAAGTTGGCTTCAAAAAGGCAGCCTTCAGCTCCTACAGGAACCTTATTGGTGTTTTCAACAAACCCCACCTCATGACGCCCCATGTCGTCTTGGATATCCAAGCCAATTGCTGTAAAGAAAAACTTATTTGGCAAAAAGAAATAATTTGTTGAATAAATATATTTAATGTGCAAAATCATGTACAAAAATGTCACATAGAGGCAACACTTTTACCAGAAAATTGTTAGGACAAATTTTATAAGCTCAGGGTGAACTTATATAGTTTGATGGGCAAATTTATAATAAATTACTCTTACTTACAGTCACATTTTAGACGTGGAAGAGTAAGCTTGAGATAAACTGGAATTCTATCCACCTGGTCTCCTGGATCATCCACAAACAGCTCTGAAACTCTGATGAACAGAAAGTAAAACATTAGGATTAGACAATATAAAATTAAAATTACAAATAAATAAAAAATTTGAGAATGAATTTCAAGATATTATTGACACAGACAATGATATAGACATGCTTCAATATAAGTCAGGGTTGGCAATGATTAAATCATGCGATTAAATCACTAGATTTGTAAATCACACTATTTTTCATTTTTTACAACACTTCTCTTTAACTTCACTTCTTGTTTGTCTGTCTGTCTGTCTGTCTGTCTGTCTGCTACAAATCTTATAATCGATATTTAACACACTTCTACTATCCTATCGATCTGAAATTTTGCACACATGCGTAAAGTTGGAGACAATGCATGAATCAAATGACAAAATAAATTTTAAAAATAATTTTTTTTCTCAATATAAAAAAAAATTAAAAAATAATTTTGTCAGCTACAAATCCTATAACTGATATTTGACACACTTTTACCTGTCCAATTGACCTGAAATTTTGCACACTTGTGTGAAATCAGAGGCAATGCATGAATCAATTAACAGAATAAATAATTTTGAAAAAATTTATGTATTAAAAAAAATATATAGATTAAATAAATTCAAAAGTAAATTTTTTTAATTTGCGAAAATTAGATGAGAAATTCATTGTACATCTGTAAGATTGGAGATACTGGATTCTTTGGAAGTGTTGTCTTTAAAAAGTAATTTTTAAACGTATATTATTTTTACTTTTTTTATACCTATGTATAAATATATTGGGTGGCAGTCTTTAATTTATTTTGAGGTAGGTATAGCTATACACGGTTTAGTATAAATGTACTATGACAAATTAGAATATAAACCTGTTGCTTTTAGTGTGCATTACATTCCAATGAACTGTATGTTTTTGGTACAGAGGCATCAAGTGTTGCAATACATTGTACATATAACATAGCTAGCAGCTTAGCTAATTCTTATAAGGTTATAAGTAGCCTTTATTTAACTATTTCACAATTTGTTATATATTTATCACATTATAGAATTTACATGTGTTAGCAAGCTTATATAAGAAGGGTTGGTTGAGATTCTATTGACCTTTTAGGCATTTAGAAAGATTTTCCACTCAAATATTAGTTATGAGTTTTCTAATTAAAATATTTAATTTCAATCTTTAAATATTCAAATTTATAACTAGAAACAAAACAATTACAATTACTGTATAAAACGATATATAAAATAATTAAATGCAGTGAATGGAAATAAAATATTTGAATTGTGTACATGTTTATTTCAAACAGTGTTAGCTTTTCTCATTTCAATTCTCATGTCTCATTTCAAGTCATTTGAGGTTTGTTTGGTTGTCATCCAGTTTATGCTTAGTATTAGTTAATTGGTCTGAATCAAATGGGAACAGTGTAGTCAGTCACTAGGTACTAGTCAGTGTATTTAGAGAATAGAGTCTGGTAGATTTATACAACATAAAACTAATAGATCTAAATGGATAGTGTTGTGCACTGTGCTATCAGCTACCTATCTGTTATGTGACTCTTCAATGTTCAGAAGATCCACATTTGTGAAGTGTTGTTGTATATGAAGCCAGTTAAATGATCAATATTTAGCTCGTTGCCTTGCTCCATACAAACTTTACAAAGCCAATGAATGACATATCAATAATTGTATACCCAAAAGTCCCAAAGTGGTAAACACCACCTTGGCCATTCTTGAAAACAATAACTGCCCTTTTTAGCCATCCATATACCTACTGTTATTGTTAGTAGGCTAATTGCAACATAAATAATATGCGTTTAAAAATTACTTTTTTTAAGACAACACTTCCAAAGACAACACTTCCAAAGAATCCAGTGTCTCCAATCTTACAAATGTACAATGAATTTCTCATTTAATTTTCAAATTAAAAAATTAGTTTTTCAATTTTTTTTAATATATAAATTTTTNTACAAGACTATTCAATACTATAAGATGGTGTTCGGGAAAGACGATATTCTGATTTAGTTCTTACATTTAATTTTACGTGGTTGATAATTATATATGGCCTATTGTCTCGTTTGAAGGTAATGAAACATTCCTATCATAGACACAATATTTCGTGGCGGTTTTGGTTATTATTAATATCAATGCCGCTCACTTGACACAATTTTGCAAGTGGGCGGCCGTTTTCTTTAGGGTGGAGGGTAACTATTACTGATTAACTAGCATTTGTTATTGTAGGTTTAACAGATACGTGGCTGCCTACAGAAGATATTTATGCGATATGTAATTTTAATTGATAACGAAAAACAATTCGTGAACAAAATATATATATATAATTATAAATTTACGTATTTCAAAAAGCATTTTAGTGCACGAATTGGACCCTCAATGTTAAAACTCTAATTTGAAATCTAATTGAAGAGGACGTAGAATAAAATTATCTTCCAAGAGGCATCACAAATTGGGTCCAGGTCATTACTTCTATGATTTCGTATGTATTACGCTGCCTTCAAAACAACACAGCTCTCTATCAAGTCGGGCGTAGATTATTAGACAGCTAGAGCAATTTTATGTAAAGGTTCCGGACTGTGTAAGGTTTGCATTTCTTAGCCTTTAAATGATTTCAAATAGAATGAATGGTTTTAGAATGGAGATTTTATGATAATTTTAGTGCAATAGTGTTTAGTGGGATAATACGGTAAACAATTGACATGATTATTGACTTCGAATAAGGTACAAATTAATTTCAAGAATGTATTAATATTCCCTACCAGATATAAAAATATTTCCATTTGTTTAATTCATTATTCTACAGTACCTATCGACAGGCCCGGTAAACAATTGTGTACTACATCTGTGCCGACAGAAGAATGTACATCAAGATGGAGGGAAGTTACTAGCCTTAAAATTTACCTGTAGAGTAGACTATCGTATCAATTTATGTGGAAAAACTTTCGAAGTATTTTTCAATTAACCCAATGTCAGCATTGCGAGAAAAGAATGTTAGTTGTTCAATCCTTTTCATGTTAAGGTGTCGATGTTTGCTATACTTTCGAAAAAATATAAACAACCTCTGTTCCGTGGGTCTTTTTGCTCAAGAATAATAAGAGCGGTATCAGCGCTTAATAGACCGTAGGCCTGTCGCCGATTCTTAACATCGCAGAACATTCACAGCATTTTGTGGTCTCGAACTCACAACTCACTGCTACAATTCTGCTGTGCTTAACCGCCCGGCCTCCTTGCCGATTCTGACCAGAAACTGGCGCACTGAGCCGGCATCGAACCCACGCCTCTCTGCTCCAATCTTGGTACTCTGGAACTTTAACCACTGGGCCACCCTGCCCCTCAATGATACGACTCTTTCTCTAACTTTTGGGAGTTTCATTGTATTCATTTGTAATTTAGAGCAGGATATATATATATGTGAGATCTTTAGGTACTTTCCTATAGATGTCAAATCTGTGGAAAGAATTAAAAATTAACTCAATGTAGTTTCAGTATTTTGGATATCCAGATTTATGAGAAGATTAAAAATTTCAAGCATTTTAAAAATTAATTTGGAAATTTCATCAGAGTATCATGATCAAATCATCTGAAATTGTCAGAAAACTCAAAAGCTTACCTTCTAACATCAAAATTGAAAACCATTTTATATATTTATGAACTGTACCTAATATTAAAAAATATCTGAAAGAAAAATTTATTATTATTATTTGATATATTTATTGTCATGGTCACCTATTTGCATTAGCCATACAAAATTTGGTCATAAGCTTAGACCTGATGATCAGAATAACATGGATGTCAAATTGGATAAAATATATGACTAATATGAATATATGACTTATATGAGATTATTTGCAATGCTTTTCAATGGCCTAAAAATTAGTATCTTGCCTATTTATGCTTTGTTTTTTACTTGAAAATAATTCAAGTTTTTTTTAGTCTGTTAAGAAGAATTAAAATTTTCTCCCAAAGCACCATCAAATATCCTTTATGAGGTGAAAAGCATCTAACTACAGGTTGATATACTGTCAAACGGGGTAGAAAGGGACAGGCAAGGTAAATCGGGATGCGGGTCCCACATTTCGTAGAAATGTTGTAGCAGCTAAACTAATCAAAATATTGCAAAACTAAAAATAGTGGCGTAGACTTCAACATTTTTACTAGTACCTAGCTATTATGTATGAAGCTAGTCAAGAAATCAAACATTTACCATCTCTAAAAAATTGCTGAAAAAATGTGTGAAAAGTGCGATTTTGGAAAAGTACCTCTGCTAATGTCTGGAGCAAAATAATATATATTTAAAAATTACTTTTTAAAGAAAATTACTTTTTAAAGACAACACTTCTAAAGAATCCAGTGCCTCCAATCTTACAAATGTACAATGAATTTCTCATTTGATTTTCAAATTAAAAAATTAGTTTTTCAATTTTTTTAATATAGGTATAAATTTTTTATATATATAATTGTTTTCAAAATTATTTATTCTATTAATTGATTCATGCATTGCCTCTGGCTTCACACAAGTGTGCAAAATTTCAGATCAATCAGACAGGTAAAAGTGTGTCAAATATCAGTTATAAGATAAAAAGCAATTGAATATCATCTGAACTCCACATTGTTGGGTTCTTCTTAGAACCACTAGGTATTGTTCACACATCATGACAAATGCCATGATTAACTTGACCCAACATGCATCACAAGAACAGCACAGATGCTCTTACTATGGCTGCATCAGCCTACTGTCTGCTTCTCCAGCAAAATAATTAACACATCATTGTTCCTCTCGTCTCAGCCGCATCTTGGGCACATGCTACTGAAGCAGCTGAAGCAGCTATACACAAGGACAGTAGTGTGGGCAGTTCAAGCAGCGGATGAACTAGTGACCAGGGGCCATACTTTCAAAATTCACTAAGTGAACGTAAGTACTTACACTCTATTTGCTTGTCTATGATTGGTGGATTTGGCTTGAAAGGCCGTCAATGATTGGCTGATGAACTTACGATCTCTTAACTTTTTTTAAATTATAGGCCCAGGACTGTCCCTGTGTAGTGTGTACAGCCCACTCACTTACGGGCACCTTGGGAGGAAAGCTTTTTTTATAAGTGAACTCCCATTCTTAGGATTCCAGCCCTGGCACCTTCAAGTATGATAATGCTGGTATCCACTATCCATGATACTTTGCTGGTCTATTTAAATTTATACTTTATAAGACTTAAAGTTGAACTTTAAAGGACATTTAAAAAAGCCACTCTGCTTTGCCTACGCTACATGATTAGTATATTAGGAATTAGGTAGGGTGAACGTGGTATATTCCAACATCGTGGGTAATTCCGACACCTCTCTAGTTTTTCCTTTACATTAAGCTTTGTTTTAGTTCCATGCGTTAGTTGATGGTTGAAATCATGACGTCATACACTTGTGCGCCAAACTACTGCCAAAACACTAGGTCTGGGCCATCTAGCGGGAAAATGTTGAGATCTAAAGAGAGATGGTGCATGCCACCCAATGAGATCATTGAAAAATGTGTCAAAGTTGACAGTAGACCTTGCTCTACCAAATAGTGATAAACTGTTTGTGTAATGTGTAGAAAGAATATCATGGTTTGAGACTTTTAAATACGTCTGTGAATATATTAGGAATTCTTTAAGTATACTTGTATTTGCTGATTTAAAGTGGTAAATAAATTAATAGATGATTAAGTTGAGAAACGCATTTAGACACATAAAAACTAATTGCGACACAACTTGAATTGGACACACACAGCTCGTTCCAAGCTGTGTGCAAAAATTAAAATTTTCTTAATTAAAAGCATAATAACTGTTAATTAAAAGCCTAATTAAGTAGTGCTCAATATTCAATAGTGTTCTAATTCAATGCCGTGTCCGCCGGCGTGTCGTATTCCAATACAGCTCACAGCCTCACACAGTCACACAGCGATCGAAATTCGAACACATGGATATCAGAATTACGTATTAGTACAATTCGAAGCAGGGTCGGAAAACGTCTCACCACGTGCCAAATATAGTCACACACAGTGTCAGAATATAGGGATTTGGTAGGTTTGCATTCTAAAGGCTTTTAAATAAATATGGCAACATTTTGTGACGTTTCATCATTGCTGGCGCATAGTACGGTGTTTTGAGAGTCACGTAAAGCAAACAGAACTTGAGTAACACATACTGTTATTTTTTTATAGTTTTTCATTTCTCGATGCGTCGTTAATGTGTCAGAATATAGGTACCGTGTTTACCCTACCTGGCAAATGAATAAATTAAAATTTACTGTCAGCTTCTTTAGTCTTTAGTGTAGCTCTAATCTATCTTCTTATGGTCCTGGATAGCATGAGATCATGATCCTCTTCTTAGCTTGTCATCATGATAAATTTTCAACATAAACAATTTATTAATCTGTTTTTTTAATTATGATTTGCATAGTAATGCAAATCATCAATTAATGTTTTAGCTTTTATATTACTATTAGTAGATCAGTAATTGAGTAAGTATTATGGATACTGGAAATTTGGAATTGCATCAACTACCAGCCATACCAGGCACCAGCTGACCAGCAGCATCATCTTAATTACCGTAAAATGGGGTAACTTAGACCACTTTTTTTATAAATGATGCCATTTTTTACTAGCTAAATTAAACTTGAATTGAAACATGCAAAACACAGGTCTATACTCTAGCTTCACTCACCATAAATTGCTGGCTCCTGCCTCTCATAGTCTTTATGTAATTTCAAAAAAAGTGATGGTCTTTGTTNTCTGTAGAGTCTGAAACATGAAGAAAAAACATTAACAGGTGTATCAAACATGAAATATGTTATATATGGTAATTTAAAATTAATTTCCAAGCTGGTCTATGTTACTCCGTCAGGGCTGACATTGGGTGGTCTCAGTTCCCCCATTGTGGGGTGGCGCCCCCCATTTGCAAACTATGACACTTTCCTAAAATTTGTCAGTTGCATATGTAACTAGAAGAGTTCTACTACAATGCATCAAAACCTGGAGTTATTTAACCAAAAAATAAAAAAATTGGAAGGGGTACTCTGACAGGCTTTAAATAATAGTTTTTTTTTTCGTGGGTCACATTTCTAATTTTTTAACCTATTAGATATGCAAACTTTTAAAATCTTTCTATTGTGTTATGTAGCCTCAGTATTAGGATTAGGCCTTTAATGCCCATTGACAAAATTCTTCTATGTCAAATAGTTTTTGAGTTGTGGGGGTTTTGTTAAAAAAAACGAAAAGTGGTCTAAGTTACCCCGCCGGTCTAAGTTACCCCATTTTACGGTACAGTATTTAGGATATTGAATGAAATCTTGAGCAGGTAGCAGCTTGAACTTGAAGGTAAGGAAGTTAGAAATGATTCTAATAAATCTCGTTGCCACGGCAGCCACGCCCCCATCACGATCACACCATCAATTCACAGTGACAGACTGTCACAATGCCACTATCAGAATATCAGTGAGTTAGCTATAGCTACTCTGTCCGAGGTGTCCGTCTGTCGACGGTACCACTTAGCCTAGTAAGTTAGTGGCACTAGGGTACTAACTACTACCATACCATATATAATATGTTACACTGACACACCGGTTACACCGTTACAGACAATTGTACGTAGTCGTACGACTCCAATGCTGAGCAGCACAAACATTGTCAGTTGAGTATATTCTATTCTAACATGTTAATAACACTTATTTTATTTTTGAGTTTGGATATATTACTGAAATTTATTAGGTGATTTGGTTATAATGGTTTCAGGTAGTGCGCCATATCATACTAATGATGATGATATTTTTATACGTTATAATGATTGATAGTGATTAAAACATGTAATAATGTCACTAGATTGCTTGAATCGCAGATTCACCAGAAATTTAAAAGTGAAGAAAACGCCACAAAAATTCAGCATTTCTCTATTGAAAACGTTTCGGAGACCAGCTCCATCATCAGTTCAATAAATCTAGAACACCAATACAGTTAGAAAATTAATAAAGTTAAAAATATACATTACCGATTAAATGATTAAAACATACAAGTGATTAAAACATACAAGTGATTAAAACATACATTACCAGGAATCACAAGAATGAGACGATACTATTATTGAGTTATAAGAAATGGTTTGACTAGCTAGTACTAGTTGACTTACTACTAAGTAGTTCGACTGCTTAGTATCATTTTAATTTCACTTACAGTTCCACCTCGTGACGCCCCATGTCGTCTTGGATATCCAAGCCAATTGCTGTAAAGAAAAAGAAATTACAGAAAAGGAAATAATTTGCTAAAAATTTATTTAATGTATAAAATCATGTATAAAAATGTCACATGGAGGCAACAAACACTGTTACCAGAAAATTGTTAGGGAGAATTTTATAAGCTCATGGTGAACTTAAATTGTTTGATGGGCTAATTTATAATAAATTACTCTTACTTACAGTCACATTTTAGACGAGGAAGAGTAAGCTTGAGATAAACTGGAATTCTATCCACCTGATCTCCTGGATCATCCACAAACAGCTCTGAAACTCTGATGAACAAAGTAAAACATTTGGATTAGACAATATAGAATTAATATTACAAATAAATAAAAAATTCCAGAATGAATTTCAAGATAGTTTTGATACAGACAAGATATAGATGCTTCAATATAAATGACAGATAATAATATAACACAAAGCCAACATCATAGTGCAGAGGTTTAAACTTTAAAGCAGTTTAATTATTTTCAAACTATTGAAGTGCAAAATTTAGGTTTTTACGTCAATAAATGAAATTGATGTTTTTTAAATCAATTTTAAACAGGATTTAGTAATCATTAAACACTAATCATCAAACATTTAGTAATCAATTAAAACAGAATTTAGTAATCATTAAACACTGATCATCAAACATTTAGTAATCAAGTAAAACAGAATTTAGT
>NW_025932298.1:0-612 GCF_000764305.2 Hyalella azteca | reverse complement strand
AAAGGGTTTTGAATTGGAAAATATTTTGCGTTGGAAAGGGTTTTAAATTGGAAAATATTTTGCGTTGAAAAGGGTTTTGAATTGGAAAATATTTTGCGTTGGAAAGAGTTTTGAATTGGAGATTTTTGCATTATAAAATATTTTACATACTGAAAGATTTTGCATCGGAAAATATTTCGCATTGAAAAATACTTAGTATTGGAAAATATGTTGAATTGGAGCCTATTTTGCATTGGAAAATATTTTGAATTTAGAAATATTTTGCACATGAAACATTTTAAGGCTTGGAGAAAATTTGCATTGAAAAATATTTGGCATATGAAATAGTTTGTGTCAATATCTTCCAACGTGCACTGTTTTGTGTCGGAAATGGTGGTGAAAAGCAGTGCACTGCTCTAGGAGGTCCGTGAGCTCTATGAGGTCCGGGAGCTCTAGAAGGCCCGAGAGCTTTAGGAGGCCCGGGAGCTCTAGGTGGCCCGGGAGCTCTATGAGGTCCGGGAGTTCTAGGTGGCCCGGGAGCTCTAGAAGGCCCGAGAGCTCTAGGAGGCTCGGGAGCTCCAGGAGGTCAGGGAGCTCTATGAGGTCCGGGAGCTCTAGGAGGTCAGGGAGCTC
>NW_025932297.1:30309-32560 GCF_000764305.2 Hyalella azteca | reverse complement strand
ATTTCTCAGTTTGTAATTCCTCAAGGAAACAAAGAACACGACTTTCAGCAGCTGCATGCGGAACTTAGTTGTTCTGCTAATTTAAAAAAAAACTTTGCTGCCTTCACTTTCATTGCTGCCTTCACTTTCATCCCTGCCTTCACTTTCATTGCTGCCTTCACTTTCATCCCTGCCTTCACTTTCATCCCTGCCTTTACTTTCATCCCTGCCTTTACTTTCATCGCTGCCTTCACTTTCATCCCTGCCTTCACTTTCATCCCTGCCTTCACTTTCATCCCTGCCTTCACTTTCATCCTTGCCTTCACTTTCATCGCTGCCTTCACTTTCATCACTTCTTTATCTCGACTTCTAATGTTGCAGTGCCATTTTTTAGAAATACCAAGCCCTGACTGAACAATAGAATTGAAACCTACTACTGAATGATTAAACAGCGAAGTACAAAGTTGTTTTTTTTATTTATTTATGTTGTAGGACTTAACTTGGGAATTTTTTCCTGCATGATGAACGTTTTCCTGCATAACTAATAAAGACATGACTGGCGATTCCGACTGCTGTACACTCCTTATCTGGCTTCTTTTTTGTTCACTTTTCTAACTCGTATATCCTTCTAACATATACATAACGCACTGTCGAACTTTTAGTGTATCATACGTCTTGATAATCATTATTATAACTATATTATAATAATGATAATGATGATAGTAATGGTAAAAATGATACTAAACACCAAATAGTAATCACAATGAAACTAATTTTGTTTTATGTTTATACTACAGAGTGGCTGCAGTGGCTGTGCACGGTGGCAGGCTGGTGCAGTGCGGGCGCTGTGCTCTACGGCAGCTGCCACCAGCAGGAGGTCTTCAGCGTCGCCGACGACGCGCGTGCCGACACTAGGACGCGCTTCTCTGCTCAGTACTGTGATAAGGGCATGCCCTTAGTGGCGCATAAGGTGAGATAAGGGCATGCCCTTAGTGGCGCACAAGGTCAGATAAGGCGCCATTAGTGGCGCACAAGGTGAGACAAGGGGCCTTAGTGGTGCACAAGGTGTGATAAGTGGTCCTTAGCGGCCCACAAGGTGAGATAAGGCGCCCTTAGTGGCGCACAAGGTGAGATTAGGGGTCCTTAGTGGCGCACAAGGTGAGATAAGGCGCCCTTAGTAGCGCACAAGGTGAGACAAGGTGCCCTTAGTGGCGCACAAGGTGAGATAAGGCGCCCTTTGTGGCGCACAAGGTGAGATAAGGGGCCCTTAGTGGCGCACAAGGTGAGATAAGGGGCCCTTAGTGGCGCATAAGGTGAGATAAGGGGCCCTTAGTGGCGCATAAGGTGAGCTAAGGCGCCCTCAGTGGCGCACAAAGTACGGAAAAACATCACACGTACATGAGCGTGTAAAAAATTGTATATGTATATGTGTGCTGTCATTGTTTTAACATGTCTTCCTCCACATTCAGTCACTATAAGTCTCACCATGTCTCCCTCTATTCAGTCGTCACTATAACTCTCACCATGTCTTCCTCCGTTCAGTCAGTATGAGATTCACCTCCACATTCAGTCACTATAAGTCTCACCATGTCTTCCTCCATATTCAGTCACTATAAGTCTCACCATGTTTCCCTCTATTCAGTCCCAATAAGTCTCACCATGTCTTCCTCCATATTCAGTCACTATAAGTCTCACCATGTCTCCCTCCATTCAGTCACTATAAGTCTCACCATGTCTTTCTTTATATTCAGTCACTATAAGTCTCACCATGTCTTCCTCTATTCAGTCACAATAAGTCTCACCATGTCTTCCTCTATTCAGTCACTATAAGTCTCACCACATCCTCCACATTCAGTCACTATAAGTCTCACCACACATTCAGTCTCTATAAGTCCTGTCTCTTATACACATCTAGATGTGTATAAGAGACAGGCCTCATCCGGCTGTAAGGCTATAGCAACTTGCAAAGGTCTGTCCCACGGTGCGTCTCCTTTGTGTTATACAAGACACTTTTCCCTGTTCTATTGTATTGAAAGCAGCACTCACATGACACTTCGGCACACCTCAACCGTAAACAGACGTTCTTTGAGCCCAACACCTTTGAAATGAGAGCGCCCTGAATACACTAACACATCTTTTACATCAGATAAGCCTTATTTATTTAAAGACCTGGCACAGGAAGCTTTGAACCAAGGTAAGGTCCTTTGTTTAAAAAACTTGTTGACGAAGACGAACAATGAGGTGGCGACGTTATTCAAATTACGTACGGGGC
>NW_025932297.1:0-29324 GCF_000764305.2 Hyalella azteca | reverse complement strand
CTCAGTGGCGCACAAAGTACGGAAAAACATCACACGTACATGAGCGTGTAAAAAATTGTATATGTATATGTGTGCTGTCATTGTTTTAACATGTCTTCCTCCACATTCAGTCACTATAAGTCTCACCATGTCTCCCTCTATTCAGTCGTCACTATAACTCTCACCATGTCTTCCTCCGTTCAGTCAGTATGAGATTCACCTCCACATTCAGTCACTATAAGTCTCACCATGTCTTCCTCCATATTCAGTCACTATAAGTCTCACCATGTTTCCCTCTATTCAGTCCCAATAAGTCTCACCATGTCTTCCTCCATATTCAGTCACTATAAGTCTCACCATGTCTCCCTCCATTCAGTCACTATAAGTCTCACCATGTCTTTCTTTATATTCAGTCACTATAAGTCTCACCATGTCTTCCTCTATTCAGTCACAATAAGTCTCACCATGTCTTCCTCTATTCAGTCACTATAAGTCTCACCACATCCTCCACATTCAGTCACTATAAGTCTCACCACACATTCAGTCTCTATAAGTCTCACTTCCACATTCAGTCACAATAAGTCTCACCATATCCTCCACATTTAGTCACTATAAGTCTCACCACACATTCAGTCTCTATAAGTCTCATCTCCACATTCAGTCACTTTAAGTCTCACCTCCACATTCAGTCACTGTAAGTCTCGCCATACCCGTGCAGGTTGCCCTCGCTGTGATGAGTGCAGTTAACTTCTGCCTCGCCTCCTACAGCAACAGGACCTACGCTCCGTCCTCGCTCTCTGCTCCCTCTGATCTCGCGCCGCTCCTAAAGACAATATCCGAGGTCACGTCACACGCTCTGCAGAGAAACAATAACCTCACTGCTCTCTTCCTCAACACCAAACTCTTCTCGCTGCTCAAATTAAACTCTATTGTTGACAACGTTGAGTCACAAGTGCCCACTAATGACGGTAATGTTACGAACAATTTACCGCAAGTTCGTCAGATTGTCGATGCCAGCCTCATCTTCTCGCTTCTCCTCAAGTTGGTCCAGCCTAAAAACACTGACATTCAACTTGGGGTTAGCCTCCTGACGTTGCTTTCACTCAAAGAATCTTTGTCTATCCTTAATGAGCTCATTAAACGTCTCGGCTTTGATTACCCTCGACTGGAAATGGTTGCTGAGATCGGGAAGAGTCTGTGTGAAATTTACAGTCAGGTAGAAATGAGGGCCAGGTTCGAAGATATGCACAAAAACGCGCGTTGGGGTGAGCGTTTTGCAGAAATGAACATCTCATTCGCAGATTATTTCGGCAAACACGTCGCAATATTTCAGAATATTTTCAATGTCATCGTGGAACACCCAAATTGTTCGTGCTCACTCCTAAAAGATCTCTGTACCGACTTTAACCTGTCCTACACGGAAGCCATGTTGTGTTTCATCAGAAGTTTGGTCAGTAGAGGCCTGCCTGCGCCCGAGGACGACCTGACCATCACCTCGAGTGGGTGGCCAGCAGAGCAGATCTCTCAGGTCACGGCCGGCGTCGAAGATAAAGTCTTGTTAAGGGAAGCCTTCGTCAAGGAGCTGAGTAGCGTGAACAGCTACCACTACGACGCTATACAGTTCTTGTTAAAACAACTCGCTGTGCTGGACCAAAAAGAGAGTTCTGAGCAGGACTGGCATAGAGGTCTCGAGATCCTACAGTTCCTCAGAACCTATGAGCGCAAGTCTAAACCTCCAAGTGAAGAACTAGATGAATGGAACTCTAAGAACCCGAATTCTAAATCCTTCCCAACGATTGCGTCTAAACGACTGCCATTTACCGAGCTCTTTGAAGGCAGTGCTAAGCTTGTCATGAAAATTATTGACGGTGAATTAGACGTACTCACTATCGACTCATGGCTGCGATGTTCCGACTCACTTAAACTCAACCAAGACCAGATGTGCTTCGTAGCAGTCAAAAACACCGTGTCGCGCGCCCTTGTAAAGAAGCAATACGAGTCTAACGAACCGTGGCAATTAACGTCATGCCACTCAGACCTCCTGAAGGATGTTAGTGTGGTCATCTCTAGGATACAACACGACAAGCTAGCCATGGCATGTGGCCAGAGCGTGGTCAAGATGTTGCCACATGGCGCGGACCGCGTGCTGTGTACGCACAGCTGCCTGCTCATGGCGCGCCGCTGGAGGGACCACAGCGATACCACAGAAGCGCGCGACGCTGTCGCCAAGTTCACCAGCGAGTACCAGCGCCTTTGTGCTGAACAAGCGCTCCACCGGTGGGTCTTTGTACAGTTACTTGCACAAACAAGCGCTCCACCGGTGGGCCTTTGTACAGTTACTTGCACAAACAAGCGCTGCACCGGTGGGCCTTTGTACAGTTACTTGCACAAACAGGCGCTGCACCGGTGGGCCTTTGTACAGTTACTTGCACAAACAGGCGCTGCACCGGTGGGTCTTTGTACAGTTACTTGCATAAACAAGCGCTGCATCGGTGGGTCTTTGTACAGTTACTTGCATAAACAAGCGTTGCAAAGCTTGGTGTTTGTACAAGTAATTGCCTAAACGAGCGCTGCACAGGTTAGTGTTAGTACAAGTAATTTCTTTTATAATCCTCTTGTAGCCGGTGTCCTACTATACTAGTAACACAATACCCTTATGTGCACATAAGGGTATTACTATACTTATATACACATAAGGGTATACTATACATTAACACGTTGACTACGATTGCTTCATCTTGTACTATTATTTCATTTTTTGTACTGTTTTTAAACAGGGGTGACAGACGGTCATTTTTTCCGGACAAATTCCATGGTTTAGTTTTCTTAATTGCGTTGGCTGGCTAAAATTTATGATAGGGTACTTCCTAATTAAATTTCAAGTACTGGAAAAAAATAATGAAATTTTTATAGCGAAACCTAGAAATAAACTAGTATATATTGGATTATTGGCCTTTTTTGGCCTTTTTTGTTCTCGGATTTGGCCGATTTTAGGCAACCTGAATTATGCACCACTTCGTCCTAGAGACATACATTTCGTGGTACGCATATGTACCCCTTCGGAGTCAACGTGTTAATACAACTATTATAATACAACTGTTATGTGCATAGTTGCAACTACCTATGATAAAAATCCTCTTGCAGGCACTCACTAGCGCCTGTCTCTTATACACATCTAGATGTGTATAAGAGACAGNATGCAGTGGGTGCCAAGCAGGTGAGCTGTGTGATGCAGTGGGTGCCAAGCAGGTGAGCTGTGTGATGCAGTGGGTGCCAAGCAGGTGAGCTGTGTGATGCAGTGGGTGCCAAGCAGGTGAGCTGTGTGATGCAGTGGGTGCCAAGCAGGTGAGCTGTGTGATGCAGTGGGTGCCAAGCTGGTGAGTGTGATGACAGGTTTATGACTCTGGTCTTTTGCTTATCCCACAAAGTTATATGTTTTAGTTGTGCTAGTTTCTCTCCACGGCGATTTTTATCTGCTAAATATTGTCAAGAATCACAAGTTATGTGGCCTGATTTCTTCTGAACAAAGGAGGGCCTTATGAAAACTATGATTTATTTCACGAAACTCTAAGTTTCGTGTTTTCTCCGAAGTATACGTAGTTTATGGTGATCACATTGATCACCATAAACTATGATCATATGGTGGTTAGTTTATGGTGATCTTGACATAGTTTATGATAATTTTTGCGCCTCTTTTTAGCGTGTGTGAGAACAAAGTCAAGATCAGGTTGAGAACCAGATCTTGAGAACAAGGTTGTCTTCCTGCCTGCAGAGTTTGCTGCAGAAGAAGCTGCTGGACAAATGGCTGCTTCCTCCTGACGCAGTGTTCTCTCTCAAGGTTCTCTTCCTGCCTGCAGAGTTTGCTGCAGAAGAAGCTGCTGGACAAATGGCTGCTGCCTCCTGACGCAGTGTTCTCTCTCAAGGTTCTCTTCCTGCCTGCAGAGTTTGCTGCAGAAGAAGCTGCTGGACAAATGGCTGCTGCCTCCTGACGCAGGCCTGGGCAGCTGCGGTGATGACGTCACCATCACCAACTTCCTGCCGCTCATGCCGGGCGCTCAGGCCCACGAGTCTGATGACGCGTCGCTTGCTAGGTAATACTAAGGAATATTGCTAGGTAATATTGCTAGGTAAAACTAAGGAATATTGCTAGGTAATATTGCTAGGTAAAACTAAGGAATATTGCTAGGTAATATTGCTAGGTAAAACTAAGGAATATTGCTAGGTTATAATATCGCCAGGTAATATCGGTTGGTAATATTGCAGAATTAAGGAATATACCTAATCTAATAGTTGTATTATAATTTAGTGAGGAATATCTCCTACCAGCTAGATGTGGAATATTAGTAATCGAATATTTACATTATAATTACCGATGAATATCACCAATTTGTTCATAGAGGAATTATATTCTCAAGAAGCCTGCTTTGCAACAAGACATATGCATAACTCAGTCTACTGATTTAGATTCCTAATTGTTAACTGGGAATTATCTTTTAATCTTATCATCGAAACATCTCATTACATGCATCTGAAAATAATGGTTATCTTTTAGTCTTATCATTGAGATATCATTACATGCGTTTGCAATTAATGGTTATCTTTTAGGCTTATCATTGAAACATCTCATTACATGCATCTGTTATTAATGGTTATCTTTTAGGCTTATCATTGAGATATGTCATTACATGCATCTGTTATTAATGGTTATCTCTTAGACTTATCATTGAAACATCTCATTTCATGCGTCTGTTATTAATGATCTCATTACCTGCGTCTGTTAATAATTGTTATCTCAGGCTTATCATTGAAACATATCATTACACGCGTCTGAAA
This sequence comes from Hyalella azteca, assembly GCF_000764305.2. Classification (NCBI taxonomy): domain Eukaryota; kingdom Metazoa; phylum Arthropoda; class Malacostraca; order Amphipoda; family Hyalellidae; genus Hyalella; species Hyalella azteca. Next base: position 24,512 of record NW_025932297.1, on the reverse strand, counting down.
TTAATGGTTATCTTTTAGTCTTATCATTGAGATATCTCATTAAACTAATAGCATAACAATTAACATCATGTGTACCCCTACAGGGCCATGTACCTGGTACGCGGCTGCTGCCCTGATACCATCATCCCGTACCTACTGGAGCAGACTGAGTGCACTGAGCAGCGGTACTCAGCAGCGTACAGACTGAGAGCTCTGCAGTGTCTCGTCGCCCTCACTGACTGCCCTCAACTGCACTCCTACGTCGCCCCCGACACTCTGCAGTCAGTAGCAGTAGTGTTACTGTCCTGCAGTCAGTNTGTTACGATGACGTTCAGAAAAATAAGGGTCTAAAGTGGTCTCCATTTCCCCTAAAACCATCCTGATCCACGTTATTTCACCTTTTGTTCTGTCTCTTATACACATCTAGATGTGTATAAGAGACAGGTCCTGCAGTCAGTAGCAGTAGTGTTACTGTCCTGCAGTCAGTAGCAGTAGTGTTACTTACTACCCTCCTGCTTCTCCGTTACACTGACACTTGAGTGACTTTGTGGTGGCAGTTGCTCTCCTGTACACTGAAATATTGTCAGGGTTACCAGTATTTAAATAATTGTTCTTCACGCCAGTATTTTGGTAAGTCATAAGCAGTAATGCAATCATGTAATAAAGGTATAATTAATAAAGGTATTAATAATAAAGTTATAATTAATGAAGGTGTAATTAATAAAGGTATAATTAATGAAGGTATAATCAATGAAGGTATAATTAATGAAGGTATAATTAATAAAGTTATAATTAATAAAAGTATATTTAATAAAGGTAAAATTAATAAAGTTAAAATTAATGAAGGTATAATTAATAAAGGTATAATTAATAAAGGTATAATTAATAAAGTTATAATTAATAAAGATATAATTAATAACGGTATAATTAATAAAGGTATAATGATAGGATACATTAATTTGTTTGTACACGCAGGCGACACTTGGACGAGCTGACGCAGGCGGTTCGTCTGGAGGGTCTGGGCATCGTCTGTGGTGCTGAGCTGGGGCCGCAAGACGTGCAGGCGCTCACTGAACAGCTGTGGCGGGACCACAGACACTCGCCTGCTGCTCTCCTGCTCATGGCTGACGTGTGTCTGCGGTACAAGGTGTGTAGCTGACGTGTGTGGTGTGTAGCTGACGTGTGAGGTGTGTAGCTGACGTGTGAGGTGTGTTGCTGACGTGTGGGGTGTGTTGCTGACGTGTGTCAGCGGTTTAAGGTGGGTTCTATAATTGTCAGGTACGAATTCGTCCAAGAAAAACCAGTTTCATGTTTCCAATCTTGTCTTAAGAATTAAGGCATATGCCATCCGCAGATGCTGATTACAGCGTAAAAATTTCGCGTAATTTACAGCTGCTGAAGGCCTTAATTTCGCGTAATTTGCATGTGCTGAAGGCCTAAATTTCGTCTAATTTGCATGTGCTGAAGGCCTAAATTTCGTCTAATTTGCAAGTGCTGAAGGCCTAAATTTCGCCTAATTTGCAAGTGCTGAAGGCCTAAATTTCTCGTATTTTGCAGGAGCTGAAGGCCTCGCTATGGAATGCTGTGCTGCTGCAGCTCGCCGCCTGCCTGGACGCCGGTGCTGTGGAGGAGGCAGCTGTGCGGTCCCTGCTGCTGCGCCTGCGTCTGCACCCGCAGCTGTGGCTGGTGCAGGGCTTTACAGCTGCCTGGACGGCCATCGTGTCGCGCCCCTTCAAGACGCGTCAGTTTACTACTTACTTTTACCCATGAATTCCATCAACTAATTCATCTAATTAACTAATGGCCAGAGCTGGGCAGCGCTACTTTGAAATGTAGCGGCCGCTACCGCTACCGCTACATGCTCTAAATGTAGCACCGCTACCGCTACTGAAAATGCAGCGGCCGCTACATGTAGAGCGCTACTGCCTACCTCTGCTAATGGCCCCCATGCTACCTTCTCAGAGGGAATAAGGGAACAATTTTAGTAGACCCCATGCTACCATTTTAGATGGAATAAGGGAACAATTTTAGTAGACCCCATGCTACCATTTTAGATGGAATAAGGGAACAATTTTAGTAGACCCCATGCTACCATTTTAGATGGAATAAGGGAACAATTTTAGTAGACCCCATGCTACCATTTTAGATGGAATAAGGGAACAATTTTAGTAGACCCCATGCTACCATTTTAGATGGAATNAGGGCTTGGCCATTCCATAACGTGTACATTTCTATCAGCGAACCATTTCAGATGTGTATAAGAGACAGGCTTAGGATCGTTATCCTGCTGGAAAATCCAATCACCAGGTAGCTCTAGTTTCTCAACAGAAGTCGTCAAATTATTTTCCAGGATGCTCTGGTAGTTTGCAGCTGTCTCTTATACACATCTAGATGTGTATAAGAGACAGGAATGAGGGAACAATTTTAGTAGACCCCATGCTACCATTTTAGAGGGAATGAGGGAACAATTTTAGTAGACCCCATGCTACCATTTTAGAGGGAATAAGGGAACAATTTTAGTAGACCCCATGCTACCATTTTAGAGGGAATAAGGGAACAATTTTAGTAGACTTAAAAGTGCAAGGGAAGCTGCTACGAAACTAATTGATCTAATCTAATTCTACACCTAATTCATCTAATTAACTAATGGCCCCATGCTACCATTTTAGAGGGAATAAAGGAACAATTTTAGTAGACTTATAAGCGACGCAGTTTGCCTGAGAGTGCGTATGTTACGATGACGTTCAGAAAAATAAGGGTCTAAAGTGGTCTCCATTTCCCCTAAAACCATCCTGATCCACGTTATTTCACCTTTTGTTTGGGGTTTATTCATAATCCATCAAGAATCAATCGCAAGAGGGTATTTACAATAGGCATGTACAATGAACAGAGTCAAGGAAAAAGACCGTTGCAAAATTTAAGGTTAGGGGCCTTCCCGTGCGTGCGTGACCATTGCTGCAACGCAATGATTTAAAGTCCGGGTTTAAATAAGAAACTTCTATCTGTTTTTGGATGACAGTTTATAGTGACAATATTACCTATATTTGATATATTGTCCAAATTATCGTAACATTGTATTGTATGATTGTATTGTACTGTGACAATGCTATATTTCATTGTAAGATTGTAGTGTACATTGTATCGTAACATTTCATTGTACATTGTATTGAACATTATATCGTAACATTGTATTGTACAGTGACAATATTTCATTGTACATTGTATTGTACAGTGACAGCCCCGGTGTCGGAGGCGGGCATGCGTCGCTGTGTTGACGCGGCGTCGCTGCTGTCGCTGTGCCCCGTCACGCTGCCCTCCACCCCCGCCCTCGTGCCCCTCCTCCCCCCCCTCAACCTCCACGCCCTCGCCATCACCCTCGCCGCCGCCCACCCTCACACCCGCTCCCTCATGCAGGTACGGTCACTAGTGCAGGTACGGTCGTCACTAGTGCAGGTATGTGCAGGTACCGCCTTCCTCACTAGTGCACGTACGGTCGTCACTAGTGCAGGTACGGTCGTCACTAGTGCAGGTACCGCCTTCCTCACTAGTGCAGGTACCACCTTCCTCACTAGTGCAGGTACCGCCTTCCTCACTAGTGCAGGTACCGCCTTCCTCACTAGCACAGGTACCGTCTTTCTCACTAGCACAGGTACCGTCTTTCTCACTAGCACAGGTACCGCCTTCCTCACTAGCACAAGTACCATTTTGCTCACTAGCGCAGGTTCTCCCTACCTCTGCTGCAGGTTCTTAACTCCCTCCTCGGGTTCAGGTTCTGATTTCCATTACTAGGGCAGGAACTTCCTTCCCTTCTTCGGAATATACTAGTTTTTTTTGCGTGGTTTAACTTTACCCTTTTGTCTGCTTCTTATCCCGATTTCGTGCTGTGCGATGGAGTTTACTTTGACCAATAATTGATCACTGGTCAGAAGTAAACTAATGACCAATAAACTAACCTATCCAGTAATATACAGTGGGGGGAAATAAATATTCGTACACTTGAAAAATCGTATTTTAATGTATGTAAGTACACAAACTTAACAGGAAAAGTGATTTAAATTATGTATAGAGACGCATAGTATTCAAAAATACTATCAAAAGAAATTAAATCTCAATGCAACAAAAAACAATGCAACATGTNAAGATTCAAATTAAGAAAAGGTCCCCAACAAACATTGAGAATCTTAAGGTGGTGTGCCAAGAAGAATGGTATAAAATACCAGTCAGCATCGGCAAATCATTGGTCGAGACGTATAGAAATAGACTGGTGTCTGTTGAGCTGAATAAAGGGTATTCAACCAAGTATTAAATTAAAATAAAGCGGATTTATTGTTTTGTACGAATACTTTTTTCACCCGAAAAGTGAACATGTTGCATTTATTTTTTGTTGCATTGAGATTCAATTTCTTTTGATAGTATTTTTGAATACTATGCGTCTCTATACATAATTTAAATCACTTTTCCTGTTAAGTTTGTGTACTTACATACATTAAAATACGATTTTTTCAAGTGTACGAATATTTATTTCCCCCCACTGTATTCTTGAAGCAGTTTGTTTATTCTCCAACTCTACCAAAACAACTCGCAATGGAACAAACCTTAATAAGCGTATTTTTTAATAGTAACATATGATCACCAAGTTCGTCAAATCCGGTTTGAATGAAGCAATAATAAGCAATAATAATGAAAAATGTGTATTTTTATATAGAGAACTAATGACACGTATTACGGGTTTGAATGAAGCAATAATAATGAAAAATTTGTATTTATTTTATAGAGAACTAATGATATATCACGTGGCAGGAGCTGCTAGACGCTGCGCCGCAGGAGGCGCTGAAGGAGCAGCTGCAGGCGCTGGCCGCGCACGCGCCGCTGCCGCGCCTTGTGCAGGTGAGGGGGGGGTATGGAGGGAGGGAGGCGGAGTGAACGAATGAATGGGTGGGAGTAAATAAATGAGAGGTTATTGATAAACTGAATGTGGAGTGGGTGAATGAATGAGGTAATGGCTGGATGAATGAGAAGTATGACAATGAGTGAAGCAAATGAAGAACGAGCTTAGCAACAGGAAAAATTCAACGCTTTGTCCAATGTTGGTAACTCTCGTTACCATATCTTCAGGTACGAATAGTTTATGTGTATATAGTATATCTATTGGTATATCAATTAATATTGATGACGGATAAAATATTAGTATATGGACGGTTAACCTGTTTTGTCTCGAGTAATTATGTTTAGTGTGCAATACACGTGGCTGTATAGGTAGCACGTATATTCAGGACCTGAAGTTGAAGTGAGGGCGCATAATATCTAGCCACAATTACTTATTCGTGCCAATGAAATTAATCTAAATAACATTACAGAAGTTGCTCGACGCCAACGGCATCACGTTAACGAGCGGTGACGCAGCGTGACGAGAAGACGCAGCGAGCAAGAACTTGTCGTGTCAAGAAAGGAAGTTAATCGATTGTCACCAGTGGATTTTGTTTTTTTCCTCCGTTTTGTTGAACAAAGGAATCTTTACGAGTAATCTTCTAAAACCCATTGGAAACTTTAATTTTAAGAGACATTGTAACCAGCCTTTAAAAATTTTGATGAAAAAACTGTACATTATTTCCTCAACAGCGGCACATATACGAAACGGTACGGTACACGTTTGTGACATGCTGAAAGCGGTTGATATCAAGTAGACCTTACATGGAAAGTAGACCTTACATAGATATTAAGCGGCGATGTAGAAGAGAAAGGAGACCACACGTTAAAATAGAATTCTAAAATTTTATAGAATGTTTATACATATTTTAGTCTCCAAAATTCAAACTTGTACTTTGAGATAGTTAAGTTAACACGTCAGATCATATTAATGTAACGGAATGAATTTGTTAGCGTAACCATGTCGGTTAGGGGTAACAAGAATGTTATTTTGCGGCTACATTATTCTTACCATAGCATAAAATATTGGTCCCTGTACAAAGAAGTTATGCCTATCGCGACGTAGCTATGAAGTGATTACTAAGGATACTAAGGCATGCATGAACAGCAAGTTGGCATTGGGCGTAAATGCTTTGGAAGTTAGACACTATACATGAGTAACGAATTAATACATCCACGTTCTGTATAGTTTCCTACCAACCGTTACACTCGAAAACGGTTATTTCTCCGCATGTTTCTTCTTGTCATGAATTGCTGGCAGTATGTCCACTACTTGACGTGTTGCAGCACCCCTTGCCGTATGAGGTGCTGGCAGTGTTCCATAGGCAGGAAGTGAGTTGAATCTTTGCTGAGCAGCACAACTTCACCTTCCTCCAACTCGAACTCGCCGTAGTCTTGTAAACATCGCACCTGCAAAGCACGAAGTCGTCTTACAATTGTGAAGGCAAATTTATGCGTTGTAAAATAGTCTTGTGATGACCACACACGAGCAGCATCAGACAAGAACACAATATATATACATACAAGACCTCACACATGACATACAAGACCTCACACATGACATACAAGACCTCGCACATGACATACAAGACCTCACACATGACATACAAGACCTCGCACATACATGCAAGGCATAACACATGACATACAAGGCATAACACATACATGCAAGGCATAACACATGACATACAAGGCATAACACATACATCTCCCATATACTCCAGGCAGTCACCTCGATGTAGAGGTTATCTAGTGATGTTAGACCTCACACCTAACACGTAACTAGTCCCCCTATATACTCTAGGCAGTCACCTCGATGTAGAGGTTATCTAGTGAAGTTAGACCTCACACCTAACACATAACTAGTCCCCCTATATACTCTAGGTAGTCACCTCGATGTAGAGGTTCTTGGGAGGCTTGAGGTCGACGGTGAGGTCCAGGCCTTGTCCGTCCCCCAGCGAGCGCATGTAGCGCGCCACCGTCGAGCTGTACTGCGCGAACCACTCCAGCTGGGGGGAGGGGTAGTTATGTGGAATAATAGAATTGGGGGAGGGGGAGTTATGGGGATGAATAGCCTCGGGGAGAGGGAGAGTTATATAAGGGAATAGCCTCGGGGAGAGGGAGTTATATAATGGAATAGCCTCGGGGAAAAAAGGAATAGGGAGAGAAATAGTGTTGGGGAGAGCAATAGTGTCGGGGCGAGAGGGAATTGGCGAGAAATAGTGTTGGGGAGAAGGGGAGTTAGTGAGAGAAGTAGCGTCAAAGAGAGGGAGAGTTATGGGGAGCAATAACGTCGGGGAGAGGGAGCGTTACCCTATCATTTAAGCGTTACTCATTATTACTGGAGAATCTTCAGGGTATCGTATTTTCAGTAACGAGAGGCTGAGACGGTAAACTACAAAAATGTTTGGTTTACAAAATCTAACATGAGTAAAGTTCAAGGCATCGATGAATTTTCACAATGGAAAAAGCTTTAATATGATGAGGTACTGATGTTAACCCCAATAAACTCGGGAGTGAACCATACAACAACCTGCAGTGAATGCTTTGAGCCTTTCATTTTTTTAGTTATTTTATAGCTGTCATGAATCTTCCACACCGTGACTATTTAAATCGGCATTGCTGATGTTGTAGCTGATAATTCTTCACCCAGGTACCTCAGGTTCACAGAGGTTGTAACAAGTACCTCGGGTTCACAGAGGTTGGTTCGCACGTCGCTGGGCAGGACGCTGCCCAGTTGCCACCTCATCGTCCGCAAGCGCTCCAGTCTGTTGTACCTGAGCACATCAGAGTAGTATTATTTGAAATCATTCAAAACGATCAAAGTGTTGCAATAATTATATTGTAGAAATGGCTGAGCAGATGCTCGTGAAAATATATTAGACTTTTATCCGCTTTGAAGTGAATAAATTTTTATTCTGGGAGAACTTTCAAGTTAAATTTAAAAAGTTATGAGTACTAATTTAATTTTAGAAATGGTTGAACTGATACTCGTGAAATTATGACAGATTTTTTGCCGCTTTAAAGTAAATAAATTTCTAGGTTTGGAAGTAAGAGTGATACATATTCAATAACAATATAATATTATCAGTGTATATCATTTAATAATTATACAAGTGCTACCGAAGTGTTGCAACAATTACATGGTCAAGCAGGTCAGAGAGATACAATAAAAATATAATAAATTATTATCAGTGTCATAATATATCATATTATTATCAAAAATTTATAAGAAAAAAAATAGCCAGAAAATTCACCATTTCTTAAAAAGGAAAACGTTTCGGAGACCAGCTCCATCATCAGTTAAAAACCGAAAACACAGGTGCGAACAATTAGCAATAAATTCACATTGAAATTTTTGATAAACTTGCGATTTAAGCAGTCAAGTGATTTTAATACTTATTATTATTATAATCATATTAATATCATTTAATAATTGTATAAGTGCTACTGAACGAACAGGTAAGCGAGGAGGCAGCGCTTGTTGCGCTCCAGGGCCGCGTGGCGCAGGTGGATGCCAGCGACCAGCGCGTCGTCCTCCGCCAGGTGGTTACTGCCACAAACATTTTCCTCATTCATTATTATTATTAATACATTGTTCATGAAAATTTTGTTCTTTAACTCATAGTCTGAGAATTTTCACCAAAGCCTTTATTTACCATACTGGCATATAGCATGCAATACTGCAATATCATTTAGAACCGAACTGTAAAAATACTAGTTAGTAAGTTTAGTGGCCAAATGTTTACTAGCGCTTCAGCTATTTAGCTATCTCGCACCGAAAGTCAAGATGAACATCACCATAGAGGTGGAAGGTCTCAATTATTCATCACCCACAAAGGGCGGAAGGTCTCAATTGTCCAGCCCGCTGAAGCTGGCTCGAAAGAAGCAGCGTTAGCATCTCAAAGAGACGAAGTGACAAGGAGGGACAGGTGAAAAGCAACAGAAACGAAGACACTCGAACAAGAGGTCGCTTACACGGGACGTCGGCCGCCCGCACGAGAGAGACAGAGAAGGGAAATGTAAGGAATCCTACCTACATAATAACTTAACCCCACAACTGAGATCTGCAGTCAGACACCGCGAGCTCAGCGGTGGGGCGCTCAGGAACAATCCCCCTAGGAACGCGAAATCCCATAGGACTTCTAACGAGCACAGACACGCATCAGAAGTCCCCCCTGAGGGATGTAAAAATACTAAAATAAACTCGAATAAATAAATTAATATGAAGGTGCTTCCCATGTCTGATGCCTAAAAAATCCTGCACATTTTTCTACGAGTAACAAGTCAAGAGCAGAAATCCCACAGACTCACATGTCGGCAACGTTCTGTTGGAAGAGCGAGTCGATCTCTTCTAGGGCCTGCCTCACGGCGTCCTCCTGTACAACAATAAATTCCTGTAGTTCAGCACAAGGTGGAAATTATGAGGTATTATACACACAGCCACANACGTTATTTCACCTTTTGTTTGGGGTTTATTCATAATCCATCAAGAATCAATCACAAGAGGGTATTTACGATAGGCATGTACAATGAACAGAGAATAAGAAAAATCTATGTTTTTGGTTACAGAATACGTGTAAATTGAGTACCTATATTAGAAATATTGTGCTGAAGATGAATAGTTTTAAGCGTCTAGCTGAATGGATTCCAGGTATCATATTAATATAAGATTTCTTGATTACCAGAAAAATGTATTCAATTTATAAGTGAACTTTACTTGGGCTCCGCTGTACTTCTAGTGAAAGATGAATATTGTATTGTACAGTGACAATATTATATTTTTATATTTTATCGTAATATAGTATTGCACATTTTTTTAAATATTTTACTTGACATTTTATTGTAATATTTGATTGTACAGTGACAATGTTATATTTTATTTTACTTTTTATTATAATATTTTATTGTCCAAATTTTTGTAGATTTTATTGTAATATTTTACTGTACATTTTATTAAGGGAGGGACGGGGAGTGAACGAATGAATGGGTGGGACTATTACATGGTCAAGCAGGTCAGAGAGATACAATAAAAATATAATAAATTATTATCAGTGTCATAATATATCATATTATTATCAAAAATTTATAAGCAAAAAAAAATAGCCAGAAAATTCACCATTTCTTAAAAAAGAAAACATTTCGGAGACCAGCTCCATCATCAGTTCAAAATCTAAAACACAGGTACAAACAATTAGCAATAAATTCAAATTGAAATTTTTGATAAACTTGCGATTAAAGCAGTCAAGTGATTTTAATACTTATTATTATTATATATCATATTATATCATTTAATAATTGTACAAGTGCTACTGAACGAACAAGTAAGCGAGAAGGCAGCGCTTGTTGCGCTCCAGGGCCGCGTGGCGCAGGTGGATGCCAGCGACCAGCGCGTCGTCCTCCGCCAGGTGGTTACTGCAATCAACATGTACCTCATTCATTATTATTACTAATACATTGTTCATGAAAATTTTTGTTCTTTAACTCATAGTCTGAGAATTTCGTAGTCTGAGAATTATCACCAAAGCCTTCATTTACCATACTGGCGTATAGCATGCAATACTGAAATAGTATTTAGAATCGAACAGTAAAAATACTAAAATAAACTCGAATAAATAAATTAATTTGAAGGTGCTTCCCATGTCTGATGCCTAGAAAATACTGCACATTTTTCTAAGAGTAAACAACCCAAGAGAATAAATCCCACAGACTCACATGTCGGCAACGTTCTGTTGGAAGAGCGAGTCGATCTCTTCTAGAGCCTGCCTCACGGCGTCCTCCTGTACAATAATAAATTCCTGTAGTTCAGCACAAGGTGGAAATTATGAGGTATTATACACACAGCCACAGTAAGACTCGCTGATCCACAGCATCTTATAGGTACTACATCACTGCCATTGTCCGATTAGTTTTACGGTTTTTTTGTATATAAACACTAAACAGCAGCTATGTGCCACTCAACAACCACTCATTAACCCTCTCCCGCCGTATGTCACCCTCCAGGAACATAACTTCCAACTTAAATTATACGTAAACTATTGAGTGTAGCAACCTGAGGACGTTTGTACGCAACAGAGAACATTTTAAAGTTGTCGTACGTGGTGGCAAATTATACGTAAACTATTGAGTGTAGCAACCTGAGGACGTTTGTACGCAACAGAGAACATTTTAAAGTTGTCGTACGTGGCGGCAACCATCAGTGCAAGTCATTTTGCGCTCACTAGAACGTATCCTTTTTGGGAAGTAGGCGCGTGACAATATTGCTCCGGTTACTCATGTCGGGCGGTGGATGGTTTAAATAAGTAAGCCACTCACATTGAAGGGTGGAAGCGTGCCGTGCTGGGAGCGATCCAGCTCCTGGATGAGCGAGAACGCCTTGTCACCCAACATCGTGATGACCTACGCCGGGGGTTAATAATATGGCGGGGGAGTAATTGGTTCACCCGTCACTGAATATCAGGAGGCGAGAGGAACAACTAATTGGTCAAGTCACTTTAATATCGATTAGAATTAATGATTTAAAAACATTTAACAAGTAATTATATAAATTGATCTGTGCCGTTACAACGAGAGTGTGAACTCGAGGCGTACTAGAGAAACAAAACGGAGATAGAAGTGAACAAGTTGACGCATTAGTAAAATATAGATTATAGTATTTCGTACATTAAATAGTGATGATGTATATAGTGGTTTCAGCGTTTATTAGGCCGTAGGCCTGTCGCCGATTCTTAACATCGCAGAACATTTACAGCTTGTTGCGGTTTCGAACGCGCAACTCACTGCGCCAATCTTGGTACTCTGAACTGTACACTGAGAGAAATGGGTGGGTCTGGATGACCCACTTTGATGAGTCAACCGCGTCCGAAAATCGATGCACTTTTTTGACTCACTTGCCCCATTTGTGGGTCATACTGACCCATTCAATTCCAGGCATGACTCACTTGTGACGTCAAATCCCTTATGACGCCACCCGTAGCATGGATACGTAGTTAGCATCTGAGCGTCAGAGCGATTTAACGCCACAAGTGAGTCATGCTTGAAATTTAATGGGTCAGTATGACCCACAAATGGGGCAAGTGAGTCAAAAAAGTGCATCGATTTTCGGACGCGGTTGACTTTCAGGAGGCGTGAGGAACAACTAATTGGTTCACCCGTCACTGAATATCAGGAGGCGTGAGGAACAACTAATTGGTTCACTGGCGTCACTGAATATCAGGAGGCGAGAGGAACAACTAATTGGTTCACTCACTTTATTCTTGAGTAGAATTAATGATGTAAAAATATATTATACATAACAAGCAATTTTATAACTTGTATGAGTCTGTGTCGTTAAAGAGAGAGTGCAAACGTAGGCGTACTAGAGAAACAAGACGCAGATAGAAGTGAACAAGAACAAGTTGACGCATTATTATAAGATATATTATAGTATTTAGTACATTTAATAGTGATGATGTATATAGTATCTTTATATATTGCTTTTTATTATGTAGTATATTTAAATAGTGATTATGTGACTATAGATATGAAGTAATACAGCAACTCCGTAGCAATAAATATCCAAATCATTTTATATCAAAATAGAAGCCATGGCATGCCATGAATGAAAAAGAAACGCCAATTAAGCAGGAAGTGGTGTACATAATGAATATAAGTGACGTTATTTAAGCGTGCTAAGTAACTAAGCAGGAAGTAGTGTACATAATGAATATAAGTGACGTTATTTAAGCGTGCTAAGTAACTGGGCAGGCCGGGGGAGCACAAGGTCCCCTCGCGGGAGCGTCGCCCCCGCGTCCTGCGGCCACACTCAACGAGTCCTGAGTTCTGGTTCTCATCACAGGTCAGTTAGGATGGCCTCATTTGATCAACTTAATTGAAACGATTGTGAAAAAAATCTTGAACTATGAACCAAAGTAGTTAATCTAAATTAAATTAATCTCGCTGCACAAGCGCATATCTCTGACAATGACATTTCGGCAGGAACGCAACCAATTTCTTGACACTTCCAGCCCTGAAAATGCTTCAAAATTTATTGCACTAGTGTATAGTAAGAAAATAAATGAATAATATGGATGGAGTAAGCATTAGTAACTTTGAATGAAATTGGATTTATTAAGGATAGTATTTTGGTCAGAGTATTCCCTCAGTGTTCATCTGTATCCTCTTTTGATAAGCTGTTAAATGGATCCTCTCTGTTAAAAAATCTGCTCGAGGCAAATTTTTTGACTAATTCCTAGAACAAAGTGAATACATAGAATACATAGACCGTTCATGCAAACAGTGTTGCATGAAATATATGCAGCAAACAGTGTAGTTACGAAGAGGCTGAAACGACGTGATTATTGTTTCGGAAAGTGATTGGATGCAAAGAGTTAAGTTCATCAACCTGCAGAGAATTCATGGTCAGTCATATTAATTTACACCAGATTGGCACGTCAAATTCTAAGTAAGACTAAAAAATGAATAACGTAACATATATAAGCTCCTGAAGACAAGGTTAAGAAAGATTTATGAGAACTATTTGAAGTCAAAGCTGCTGACAAATACTCCTCAAAACCATGCTTACTCATGATCAGAACGCACTATACGACGGTAAATTATAGTCAGTCAATATCAGTGTGACTCAAGAAACCCCTGGTGTCTCGGGGAAAGAGTTTAACACGTGTAAATAGTGTCGACTTATCAAATTGATTGAAAAGTTTGGTTTTAACAGAGCCAATCGCACTCTAGGAAAATAACTGCCAGGGCCTTTATTTAAAAAAAAAAAAAGTCAAAAGATCGTAAGTTCATCAGCCAATCATTGACGGCCTTTCAAGCAAAATCCACCAATCATAGACAAGAAAATAGAGCGTAAGTACTTACGTTCACTTAGCGAGATTTGAAAGTAAGGCCCCAGGTCATTGTAAGACTCAAAATTGCAGACAGGAAGACTGGGAGTCTATAGCAGTCTATCACAGGATTAAAAAATAATCATTGATGTGACGGAAGAATTTACTGCATGGTAACAGAGTTAAATTGATGTAAATTGAATAGCATTACACGAGGACATCACTGAATATGAGAACCAACCTATAACTTGTCTGTGCATCAGTGGCAATTAGGGCATGTAGATGTAGAGGGCATGTTCAAGAGATATCAATAAGAATATCCCTAACAGATGTTCACTATAGATTTCCATTATATACGGTAGTACCAGGTAGTCTTATGTAAACAGAAAGTATTAATACGATTAACCCTAACAATGTTCATTATAGGTCTCCATTATATGATTTTATGTGAACAAATTATTTCAATATGAATTATAGATGCCCATAGATGTCCATTATAAGATTGGTGAATAGAAGGTATCAATAGGAACAACCCTAACAATGTTTATTATAGGTGTCCATTATAAGATTGGTGAAGAGAAGGTATCAATAGGAATAACCCTAACAATGTCCATTATAAGATTGGTGAAGAGAAGGTATCAATAGGAATAACCCTAACAATGTTCATTATAGACGCCCATTATATAGTGTTATGAGAGATGTCCATTATAAGATTGGTGAAGAGAAGGTATGAATAAGACTAAAGAGATATCTAATTAAGAGTATTGTTGTCTATCTGTCGCCGCCACGCAGCGCCAGCACGAGATGCAGCACAGACCCGCCTTGCACTTTATAGTCCGCTGCCGTCTTCTCATCGTTCCTGCGCATACAAACCATCTCTCAGAAACTAAATTTTTCACTTTCATACACTCAGCCAATCCATTCCAAGTTAAAAACTCAAAACAAGCTGAATTACTTAATTATCAAAAATAAAAAAATATATGATATCTATTAAAGATATTCAGTGTATTCAACTTGTCATTGCAATGCCATAAATTGGGGTGATTGCGACCACTTTTAGCGCTTAGTACTTTTTTATGATATCAATAATCACGTAGTATATGTATAAAATATATCTCTTTACTGCATTTATACGTCTTCTCATGGTACTTCAAGAGCCATCACACAATTTTTCCAAGGCAAGAACTTTTTGAGTAAAGGCTTTTCTTTTGTCAGAACGGTCCAAGTTACCCTCTTATACAATATATAAAAAATAAGGACATAATTTTACATCAAACCTTGATTGACCTGTCAACCTTTATGCGATTATGGCTGTTTAGTTAAATCAATTTTCAGATTTTCTGATCAAACTTTAAAAAAATATATGATATCTATTAAAGATATTCAGTGTATTCAACTTGTCATTGCAATGCCATAAATTGGGGTGATTGCGACCACTTTTAGCGCTTAGTACTTTTTTATGATATCAATAATCACGTAGTATATGTATAAAATATATCTCTTTACTGCATTTATACGTCTTCTCATGGTACTTCAAGAGCCATCACACAATTTTTCCAAGGCAAGAACTTTTAGAGTAAAGGGTTTTCTTTTCAGAAATGTCAGAATGGTCCAAGTTACCCTGTTTTACAATATATAAAAAATTAAGACATAATTTTACATCAAACCTTGATTGACCTGTCAACCTTTATGCGATTATGGCTGTTTAGTTAAATCAATTTTCAGATTTTCTGATCAAACTTTCCAACACACTAATTTCATAATATTATAATAGTCAAATTTCATTCACAATACTGATGGATATTGCTGATAACCCAACATTCAATAGAATAGGTATTCTTAAAGAATGATGCAGATCTCAAATTCTTCTTGAACTGAAGTTAAGCTTTAGAGTAGAAAGCCATGATGCCAACGTGTGTTGATACTCACATTTGTTTGCCAGAAAAGATTAGCCGCTGTTGTGGTGGTGGGATGCCTTCCTTCTCTTCCACCCTCTCCTTGATCCGCTCCACCTTATCTGTAGGCTCAATGTCTATTTCTATCTGCAACATTATCAACCATTAGAAATTATTATTATTATAGTTAACTTTTACCAATACGTACATCATTGCTTAAAAATAGATTCAATAAATCATCATATTGAATCTTCATTAAGTAGAAAATATACATGTCATGAAATTATCTATACTTAAATTCATGTCCTAACAGGACAAGTACAAGGAGTGTCACTGATGGTTGCATACATCTTTTCTCCAATAAAATTAATAAAATGAATAAATACCAAGAGAAAAAGGCTTCAATTTTAAATCCTAGAATGTGATGGACAGAAATGTTTACCAAGCATTGAGTCCCAGTTAGTGATGAATACATATTGTATTTTAATTAAGTAATATTGGACCCAGGTATTGTGTATATTTTATACATTGTATGCTATTGCAATGTCATAACCTTGTTACTAAATTTTAGTTCTAATCAGTTGTGCCCAAAGTAAAATTACATTAGGTTTAGAAACAAGGTTCTGATTGCATAAGTTACCTATTATCTAAAGTTTATTATCTCAACCAGAAACTGCCTCATAGAACAGAAGATTATGAACATCTACATGCAAAAAAAATATATATATATAATAAAGTGTTTTAGCGGAATTAAGGTATAAGATTCAATATAAATTGCAATAAAAACTGTCTGGGATGTTTGCAGTCAGCCAGTATCAGGGTTGGCATTGATTAAATCAAAATGATTAAATTGTGTGATTAAATCATTTGATTTTATTTATAGAAAAATCATGATTTTTTTGATTTTTTCTAAAAAATCAAAAAATAACCAACCCTGGCCAGTATTGTTATCTGCAGCAGTACACTCACCTCCTTGCCAGTCAGTGTCTGAAAAAAATCAAAGAAAGACATATGTTAGAAAAATAAAATTTATTTGTAATGATACTTGCACTGATATAGATCACTGATATTCATTGATGACAAAATTAAAGCTTGAATATTTGTAGTCAGTTGATAATGACATTACTTAGACTAAGAATGTTCACAACAATATGGACATGCTTCATTGTTATTATAGGATAGCAGAATTTTCTTGTTTATATGCATATAATTTATGACCAGAGAATTCATTAAAATTTTCAAGGAGTTGAAAAATTCTTTAAATGACAATGGTAGATCAAAAGGCAGATTTAGCAAATAATAATAATATATTAAATACATTTTGAATGTAGCAACATTCATTTTCAAGTTAAGAGAATCATTGAATAGTGTTTGTTTTATTGTGTACACAACGATGGTGATATCTATGTTAAATATCACTTATTTAAATGTTGTCATTGCTCTGTATTTCTCTTTGCTTTTTGCAGACTATTAATTAATAAATTCATTATTCAGGCTTTACACCAAACAATCCAGGCTCATACAAGGCACTTAATACTACCCGTCTGTGGTTGGTGAATATAGTTGGTGTGGTGACAGTGTCATAGCCTATGGCACTGTAGTTCAACCATTTCTAGGATAATTTAATCCATTCAAACAATTCAATTTGAAGTCACTGATGAGAAATATTTTTGTTTATGATTTAATTTCATACTTTATTGAGCGCTAGAGTTTTTAACTTTTATTGTTCAATTGCTGCTTTAATTTATGCATGAGTAAAATTTTATTAAAAGTAATGTGTTGAAAAGTGTTGATCAAGTGGTCTTGTCTTGCTGCAATTCTGGTCATTTTTTCCCCATTTCAACATGCATGCCAGAAGATAATTACAATAGCTAGGAGTGCCTAGCATGTCATTGATGTTGCTTCCAGTTACCTGGCCATGTCAACAAATTAGGAAGAAATAATCATGGGACTACACGGAGCATAGTTCCACAATAAAGTTCATTATTTTCTTAACATTCTTTAAGTAGTTTTTTAAAATTTTACAATTCATTATTTGAAATACAGGGTAGCCAAGAAACACTGAAATTACTGGAAACAAGTGTTCTAACAAATCCCACAAGGGCCTTGAATTTTGTTCAGCGTATTTTGAATATCTGGGTTGGTCATTTCTCACCTCCTAAAGTCAACAGTCCTGTTTTACCCGACCTGACTAGGTCAGTAGAAGAACAAAGGGAACAATGAGTTCATTTGTTCATCAACCCAATTAGGTTGGATAGGATTTAGATTTTTCAGAGGAGGAGCTAGTTGTTTACAACACTTCTCTTTAACTTCACTTCTTGTTGTTTGTTTGTATGTTTGTTTGTCTGCTACAAATCTTGTAATCAAAATTTAATGTACTTCTACTTATCCTATCGATCTGAAATTTTGCACACTTGTGTAAAGTTGGAGACAATGCATTAATCAAATGTCAAAATAAATGATTTTAAAAATTAAAAAAAAAATTTAAATTCACTTCATGGACTATTAGACTCTTAATTTAACAATTGGCATGTTTCTATCTCATTACCAATAATCAATTTCAATTTCAGATTTCAAGCCAGAGATGAGAATCAGAACAAACAAGTTCATGCCAACAGATACACTCCAATTCCATTTGTGCCTGCCTTTCCTGGTTCCTTTTCATCTTCAGGTCCAGAAAATACAGAAATAAATAAGCTAGACAATGGTGTTTTCAATTAAAATACCAATTTTTAGGTGAGTTATATCAATAAAAGAACTGTCAATAAAAGAACTGTACCAGTATGCCTTAAATTTTATGCACTTGCAATACACAGCCCTTCTTTTTATCAATACCGTCAAATGGGGTAAGAAGGGATGGGCGGAGTAAATCAGGACAGTCGTTCTACATTTCGTAGAAGTGTTGTAGCAGCTAAACTAATCCAAATATTGCAGAACTAAAAATAGTGGCGTATGTAAAGTTCTACATTTTTAATATCTATGTAGCATAAAGTTAGTTAATGAATCATACATCTACTATCTCTAAAAAAACTCTGAAAAAGTGTGAAAAGAGAGATTTTTGAAAAGTACCTCTGCTAATATCTGTGGCAGAAGAAATATTTGCCGTATTAAAAAATTTTCTCACACAAAAATTGCACAAAGGTGTTGCTTTGAAAATGTGATTGACAGAATTTGCATATCTCACTAAAAATGGCAGCCATTTCCGCAGGGTGTTCCCAGGTGGTGTCCAATAAGGGACACCACCCGGGGTGTTCCTTAACGGCATTTACAGTAGAACCTCTCCTAGCAACACCTGAGTTTTCAGGGTTAACACCCTTAAAAATGCATTTACAGTAGAACCTCAGTTAGCAAAGGCTCCAGTTGACAAGAAATTTATTAACAACATATAATTTTTATAACATTTACGTCAGCAAAAAAATTTGTCGACAAAAAATTAATGCATCATTGGTCATCACAAAATTGTGCATAGCATGTCATACATAGAATTGTGCACTGGCATCATAGAATGATGAGTAATCAACTTAAACAATGATTTATTTATCCAAAAAATATGATGGTTGTTACTAAAACATTCCTTTCTGTTTCAGGTATGTTTTTAACGATCTTTTTTTGTTATAGTGAACTCGCTTAACCCAATTAAAATGGTGTGAAATTACAAGCCATCCTGTAAGCTAACAGATACAGAAGAAATGCTACATGGCTGCCGATATGAAGCTTGAAGTGGATATGGTCATTGTAAATGCTCAACAGCATGTAATACAGTAATACCAATCACATCAATAAAGTAGGATACAGTAATACCAATCACATCAATACGGTAGGATACGGTAATACAAATCACATCAATGTAGTACGGTAATGAATTAATAAGGTAATATCATATCAATGCAGAAAAAAACAAGTAAATATCACAGAAAATGTCATTTATTCTATATCTACATCATCTACAAAGAAAGAAGAGGACTTCAGAGTACAGCTAATAATAGACGAGTACACTCGGCATGCTTCAAATGTTTTAATATTAAGCTTTATTTCAAGTGTCCCAGATTATGCCATTCGCAGGGGTAATTTGGGAGGCTTTTATTTTGAGTCTGGCACCTCACAAATAGCACATGGTATTTTTTGCAGATGCCATTTGATAGCCTTTGCAAAGAGCTTTAAAATGAGCCCAAACTTGTTTATGAAATGTTTCATGGTAAGAAGTTATTAACAAAAAACACTCAAAACCATCCGTCATTACCCCGTTTGACGGTATGGTACATATATTTATTTAAGAATATATCATTTCTCTCCCCTTCCTCTTTTTCTTTCCATTCTTTTCAATATCCATCATTAACCAGATGCCGAGGATGCCAAAATTGATGGTGAGTGGCCAGCAGTCACCAGGAGGCATCAGCTAATAAAACAACAAGGAAATGCAACAATTGAAGAGTTGGCTTTGCAAAACACGTGTCATAACATGAGTAAATTTTTAGCCCTTCTAGTGAGTAACGTGCCTAATGCTGCTGAAACACCTCTGCCCAAAGGTCTAAGATTATTAAGCAAGCAACATGTAATAGCAACTTTTGTTCCCTGACTCACTTTCATTCCTTGACACACTTTTGTCCTTAGACTCACATTCCTTTTTACAATACTTCTCTTTAACTTCACTTCTTGTTTGTCTGTCTGTCTGTCTGCTACAAATCTTATAATCGATATTTAACTCACTTCTACCTGTCCAATCGATTTGCAATTCGGCACACTTGCGTAAAGTTGGAGACAATGCATGAATCAATTGACAGAATAAATAATTTTATTAATTAAAAGAATTTTTTTGTCAATATTAAAGAAATTAAAAAAAAATAATTTTGTCTCCTACAAATATTATAATCCATACGGTACATGACACAATTTGACCTGTCCAATTGATCTTAAATTTTGCACAATTGCATAAAGTCAGAGACAATGCATGAATTAATTGACAGAATAAATAATTTTCAAAATTTACAAAATTTTGATATCTTAAAAAAATTTGAAGAATAATTTTTTTTTCAATATTTGAAAATGTAATTAGAAATTCATTGTACATGTGTAACATCCAAGATACTGGATTGTTCAGAAGTGTTGTCTTTAAAAAACAATTTTTAAATGCATATTATTCGACTTGCTTTCGTTCATTGATTCACTAGCGTACTTTGACTCACTAGAATTTTCCTTCTCTGACCCACTTTCATTCTCTGACTCACTTTGTGCCTGACTGTCTTTCATTATTTGACTCACTTTCGTTCTTTGATTCACTTTTATCCTCTGATACACTTTCGTTCTTTAGTGACACACTTTTGTTCTCTGACGCACTCACATTTTTGACTCACTTTCGCTATTTAATTCACTTTTATTCTTTGATTCACTTTTGTCCTCTGAAAATCAGATTGGTAATACCAATCACATCAATGTAGTACGGTAATGAATTAATAAGGTAATATCATATCAATGCAGAAAAAAACAAGTAAATATCACAGAAAATGTCATTTATTCTATATCTACATCATCTACAAAGAAAGAAGAGGACTTCAGAGTACAGCTAATAATAGACGAGTACACTCGGCATGCTTCAAATGTTTNTTGTTCTTCAACTCACTTTTGTTCTTCAACTCACTTTTGTTCTTCAACTCACTTTTGTTCTTCAACTCACTTTTGTTCTTCAACTCACTTTTGTTCTTCAACTCACTTTTGTTCTTCAATTCACTTTTGTTCTTCAACTCACTTTTCCTATAATTTTCCAAGACTAGTATATGACAGGTTTAGCATGATTGAAAGACTAACTGTGCATATTCTTTCATCTCCCACAGTTGATAAATAGCAAATGTGTAAATGCATAGAGCCGGCAGACACAGAGGAACACAAATGACACAAATCTGACTGGTATTGTAAATGACACAAATCACTGGTATTGTTATGAATTCAATAGTGTCAAATCACAACAGATATTGAGTAATGCACACAATATTTACATGATAATGTCTAGTTAATACAGTTCAGAACACTCTTCAACAACACTACCTTAAGATTCAATTGGCAGTTATTTCATCAACTTTTTCTTTAACGTTCATTTCAAGAGTGTCTAGATTTGTTTTAAAAGATCGTCTTACAGCATTTAACTTCTATTGCCTCATTCATTGAACTTCAAAGATCGCCTCAAATCCCCATTTCTCTCCAATGCTTCTGCATATTCATCTGCTGCATGCCCAAGCGCCTTGATGCCCTCCTCCTTACGCCTTTTCTTCTTCAGTTCTCCTAGCTCATCTAACAGAGCATTCCTCTTCTGTGTTTTCTGGGCCTTTGCATTCTGCTCTTTCTTTTCTGCCAAATAAGTATTGTAGGCTGTTTTGGCACTGCCAGCTGCAAGCAGCATCATCTTGTGGTGGCCACCAAAAGATGACCAATCATCATGTGATGGTGTCACGTTCACTTGAACATGTTAAAATAAAATGTAAATGCTGACGTATTCTGCTGCAGCAGACCGTTAGCATTGGGCAAGGTAGCCGCTACTGGCTCACTCGACTTAGTCTTGCCGCGCACTCGTAGCGAGTGGTTCTCCCATTAAGCGGTCCTGTATTTCACTTGTCTAGAATTTTCACTGTTCCTTTACCACATTTTACTGGTATCGTATAGCAACTTAGTTGAGTATTCTTGTCGAGTACCGTTGTCGAGTACTATATTGTTTAGGAGTTTCATTGAGCGCATCTTAATGAGTCGTCAAGATAACGATTTCATCATGGCAAGAGGATAGCTGGATGTTAAAGAATGAAATCAAGATCGTCTTTTTGATTCTCACTGTCTTCGACCCGTGATCAGGCGGATACCGCGTTACAGCAGTTGAAGTATCTGTGTATTCTGCGACAGATGGTCATCTTGTCCAGGCCACCAATATGTACAACATGATCAACCACAGTACGCAGGGCAATCACCATTTGCTCTTTCATGTTGTGTGTCATGATTTTCTTGTTGAACAAAAACCCTCTTCCAACCATGGCTTGGCTATGAGACAGGAGCATGAGCATCTGCACTCCATTCCAGAGCTTCTTGTAGGTGCTCTTTGACAGAATGGCATGCCAAAAAGTGCCCAGTTGATCAGAAATTGAAAATGCTTGAAACTGTGCTCAGTTCACTGCAATGTTGTGATTCATCTCTAAAGTTGCACATCTCATCCACAACACCATCCACATCTGTGTTAGGGAATCTTGTTCTTCAACTGTGTCTTGTCAGCTTCCTTGCAGTCCTTCTTGATGAAGACTTTTGGCACCAGCCATCTCAGGTTCAAACCAAGGCCATTCCTGATACGTAGGGCTCTTGTCCAGTAGCTTTTGGATTACAGCCTGCATGAAGTCCTGTGCTTGTGTCTTGAAAGTGAGAACTTGCAGTGCACTTACCTTCTTGTCTGCAAGCTGTTTTTTATTGCAGTCCTGGCCATGTAACCAACATCAACCTTATTGAGAGAAATCAAAATGCCTTTTGTTCCATGACTTGAAATCCAATGACTTTCCAGGCCTGAAAAATCAAATTCCATGATTTTCCAGGTTTTCCATGACCAGTATGCACCCAGTTAGTGGACTGAGTTGATCAGACGAAGCTATGCCAGAGCATATGTTCAGTCTTGAAATGCCTAGCTCCTTACGGACCAGGCAATAAGTCCAGCAGCTATCTCAATCAATCGTCAGTTATGGAAATATCAGGTTCAGAAGGCCAGATCCCTAGTGGAATCAAGTCACAAAAAGTACATGAATTGGCAACACGCCATGGGCCTATTTTTTCAGTGCCAACAATTCTATTCTATAAATTTGTAGCAGTTAAACTAGGAACATTTATGGTAAAATCAAAATGATAAGACTGTCTCGGATAGAGACAAGGCTCCTTTTACATTTCCTATTATTTTACTACGATCAATAACACGATTGATCAATTATTTTACTATGATCATATTATTTTACTACGATCACAACAGCGTGAAGTTGAAACTAGAACGTCCAATGGATGACAGTTTACTACAAGAGAAATGTACAAACTTGCAAGCCTTTTGGTATCAGGTATTTTGTATGAAAAGTGGAGTGAATAGACAGTTTGAAAATTATGCTCACCCTGTACTCCAGGTGACCATTTTATTCCTAGAAAGGTCTTGTAGATGAAGATGGCAATTAAAACTCTGTTGGAAGATGAAGACAGCAATTTAAGTTCCCATTAGACGTTGATTTAAGGTCAAGGAGGCTTATGAAGATCCTTCAAAGAGCCCAATGTGAGGTCAAGGTGGCTGATGAAGATGCTCCAAAGACAACCATATCTTGAGCTGTAAGGCCCTACTTTCCATTGGGCATGGAATATATCTACTTGGCGTGCTGCAACTAAATTTTTTTGAGCCATGGTTTTATGGATTTGCCAGCTGTGATTCCATTTCTATGAGCCATGATTCCATTTCTTCAAGCCCTGTATTCCATATTTTGGCAATGAAAAGCCATTAATGAGCCATGAACATATTTACAAAATTGGTGCACGTCAGCCCGTGTTACACCAAATCTCTAATTTTACCCTAAAACAGTTGACCAGCAAAACTAACATTTGGCTTCACTTAAGTGGCAACTGAACACATGATAATGTAGTCTGACTGTCTGACCGCCAGTGTGGAATTCTGTATAGGTAATATATTCTCATGTCAATATAAGAAAACGTATCAAAATACCAACCCTACCACCACATTACACCACCTTCCACTGCAATGAAAATTGATGAACTGAGCTCATTAGAAACTGCTCTGCTTCCGAAATCGCGCGTGGTTTGAAATCCAATCCTGTGTTGCCAACGACTAATCAAGTTAACTAGTCGTTTATCTGTAGGCTAGCGGACACATTTTTGCAAT
>NW_025932296.1:0-737 GCF_000764305.2 Hyalella azteca | reverse complement strand
GAAAATTTACTAATTGAAAAATTATTAATTGAATTTATTAATTGAAAATTTATTAATTGAAATTTTATTAATTGAAAATATATCATTTGAAAATTTACTAATTGAAAAATTATTAATTGAATTTATTAATTGAAAATTTATCAATTGAAGATTTATTAGTTAAAAATTTCTTAATTGAAAATTAGTCTCAGAATTTTTCCCCGGCCCTCAATTTTGTAGCGAAACTCTGGTAAAAAAACAACACTTTCAGGGGAAAAAATAGAAAATATCATTTATTACTGAAGAGAAACGATTATCATAAAAATGAATGGGTCATGTTGTCCATATATGACACATTCTCGCCCACCACAGAAACAGAGGATGTTAATTAATATCAAAGAGGATGTTAATTAATATATAATTAATATATATAACAGAGGATGTTAATTAATATATTAATTTGCTTGTTGATTTGCTTGTTGATCTGATCCAAACTGGGTCAGGATGATACACACAAGGATAAAAAGTGAGTCACTGTGCAGACAAATTTTCCGTCATTTCTCTGGGTGCAAGCTCTGAAAACTGAGAAATCAGACGCCATATTCATTAGAAAAAAAAGGTTTTTAAATTCAACAAGTCAATATTATTGAAACAACGCAGAAAGGAATATTCATTAACAGGAAAAAAAATGATCAGAATCAACATGCTTGAGACGATTTTCTGGTTTCATAAAGCCGAATATTCAAGCCGAGCCAATC
>NW_025932295.1:0-80407 GCF_000764305.2 Hyalella azteca | reverse complement strand
TAGTTTTGCAATATTTTGATTAGTTTAGCTGCAACAACATTTTTACGAAATGTGGGACGCGCTTCCCAATTTACCCCGCCCTTCCCTTTTTACCCTGTTTGATGGTGTTTATGTGGAATTTTCCCTCACCTAATGACTTTTTTAAGTAATTGTTCTGTGCCAGGGTGCAGAGGGTGGAAGCAGCGTTGCCAATATATGGGTTTTTAAGAGCATCTAAGATCTTAAGAACATCTAAGAACATTCTCCATTTCCCAAACTGCGATATTCCCGCCAGATGAATTACCTCCTTTGAATTTAATTGTTAACAAAAGTGCACAATCGGGCTGTGAGTTGCCAAATGTATAAAAAATTATCACGGCGTCAACAGCAGAGCTGCAAGATTTCAGGAACAAATAGGAAAATTCCAATCCTGATCCTGCACAAAAAGAATAGAGTTAGATTGTATTGTGCCAACTGTGCAGAACCCACTGTGCAGAGAGTGGATGAATATTGCAAGATCTTTGGCGATGCTTCAGTAGCAAAATTTACGCCTTCTGAAGATCTTGCGACACATTTAGATTGAAATTCTTTTAACCCTAGGTTGCCCTGGATATTACTGTTATAGGAACGACGAAGAACGCAGTCGCCTTCTAGAAGGCAGATCCAACACGGGCCGTAGTCCTTCAGCGAGATAAGATGGTGCTAAACCATGGAGGCAGCGAAACATCAGAACAGCGACTTTAAACTGCGTGCGCCGCTGGATACGCAGCCAGTTAAGGTCGCGCAAAATCGGTGTCACGTGGTAGAATTTCCGCCGGGCATAAATGAGTCGCGCGGCAGCGTTCATTATGAATTGCAGTTTGTTAAGTGCCGTGATGGGAAGTCCGTAGAGTGTGGCTTTGCCATAGTCCAGTCTGGGCAGCACAAGCGCCACCATGAGGGCCTCGAGGACCGGCCTAGAGTGACAGCGGTTGACGCTACGAATTCGTCGCAGGATGCCAAAACAAGCAGCGGTTACTTTGGCAATGTGGTTGTTCATAGATAGTTCTGAGTCCAGCTGAATGCCGAGGCTGCGCACAGAGGATGAAGGTGCGACGAACTCGTCGCCCACGCGCACAAGGTTGGTTGGAAGCTGATGTTGGCGCCGAGCGGTCGCGAACCAAATAAATTCAGTTTTCGATGCATTAAGCTGGAGCCGGTTGGAACGCATCCAATCTGAAACGGCGTCCATGCAGGCAGACATCCGGTCTTGCAGCGCTGCAGCGTCAGCCGGCGCACAGTAGCCATAGATTTGGGTGTCGTCGGCAAACATGTGCGGATCCAAGCTGTGTGAATCAATTATGTGCAACACATCGGCAGTATATAGCAAGAAGAGGATTGGGCCGAGGACCGACCCCTGTGGCACGCCGCAGGTGACCGTCGATGGTGTAGAAGAGGAGAGCCCGCGACGAACACATTGGAGTCTATTGTTGAGGTAAGACTCGAACCATCGCAGCACCGTACCGCGCAGGCCATACGATACGTCTAGCCGACGCAACAAGGTGGCGTGGTCGACCGTGTCAAATGCAGCGGAAAGATCTAGTAAAGCCAGGGCCACAATGTTGCCGCGGTCCGAATATCCGAAAGAACGTTCAGCATGGCGGTCTCCGTCGAGTGGTGACGACGGTATGCAGACTGGAGCCGAGACATGAGACCTGACTTATGAAGGTAGTTATTTAGCTGCCGGGCCACAACGCGCTCGAGAAGTTTCGATAAAATCGACAGGTTGGAGATGGGTCGATTCGAATTTGGGTCTGAGGCGTCGAGGTCCGGCTTTTAGAGAAGCGGCGTGATGTAAGCGGATTTGAAGTTCTCAGGGACAACGCCGTCAGCGAGGGAGTGGTTGAACAGTTCAACCATAAAAGGTGCTAGGCTGGCAACATTCTCCCTAAGTAGATGCGACGGCAACAGGTCGTTGATATTGATTCAATATATGCTTGCGTTTCAATATGCTTAGAAAGTAAATTTCAGCACCTTGTCGACATAAACTCCCAAAATCTTTTTCCACGCTAGACTTTTCAATCGTTACTGTCTCATTGCAACCATGTCTTTTCAAACTGTAATCATGCTGTTCATTGTTCATCCCGAGGTGAAGTACTTTACACTTGTTAGCATTAAAACGCATCTGCCACGTATCAGCCCATTTAACTAAACTATCAAGATCATCTTTCATTTGCACTTTATTCGACACATCCTTCACTGTATTATAAACTTTTGTGTCATCGACATACATGGAGCATACACTTGACACTAATTCTGACAGATCGTTTATAAATGCAACGAGTAAAATAGGCCCATGAACGCTTCCTTGTGGCACGCTAAGGGCTTCTTTGTGGCACGCATGAATGCACTGATGTCCAGTCTGACACGGTTCCGTTAATACTGACACGTTGTCGTCCACATACTAGAAAATCACTGATGCAATGGATTAAATTTTCCTCTATTTCCCTCTCATCCAATGGAGTACATTTCCCTCTATATGGAGTAGGGCCACTCCTGTGGGACACTGTCAAATGCTTTTTCAAAATCGAGGTACACTGCATCTAGTGGCTCCCTTTCGTCCAGCAGGTGAGTCCATTCATTCAGAGTAGACAAGAGGTTAAGTGGTGCAGGATCTACCGGCAATAAAGCCATGTTGACAGTCTGAGAGGAGATGGTGAAAGGATGTAAGAGTGAAAAGGTAGTGATGAGAATGCCCTGGGAGTATGGTAGTTGCAGGAGGAGATGAGTTCGAGCGGAAACGTGCCTCACCTTGTAGGAAAATGTGAGGAGGTTGTGAGGGGGTTGTGAGGGGGTTGTGAGAGGGTTGTGAGAGGGTTGTGAGGGGGTTGTGAAGGGGTTGTGAGGTGGTTGTGAGGGGGTAGTGAGGGAGTTGTGAGGTGGTTGTGAGGGGGTTGTGAGGAGGGTGTGAAAGGGTAGTGAGGGGGTTGGGAAAAGGTTGTGAGGAGGTTGTGAGGGGGTTGTGAGGGGGCAGTGAGGGGGTTGTGAGGTAATTTTAACTGGGACGGGAGTCTTGGGGGTTTGTGCGATGGAGTTCGACCATCTTCCCTCCCCTCCTCAAGAAGCGAGGGTCCCCGGAGCGTTCGACTTTCTAACAATTTCCTTTGGCCAAGGACACAGGGTGATAATATTTTCCACAATTACAATGTGGCAGACAATTTTTACCATAGTTTACCAAAGATTGGATGGAGAAAGGTAGGGCGACGGTGGCGCTGTCGCCTCCAATTGTCAAGGATCGCTTGTTTAGCGAGTCCCGTCGTACAACTTCCACATCTCACCATTGGTTTCGCAGGGAGGCCAATGACCATACTTCCAATGCCTGATGAAATCCCGGACGGACAACCAACACGTGCATGATCTCACCAATAATGAACGATAAGTCATCTAATATTCCTATCACCGACTAACCGTTGTTTCTCGTCATACTGACCAGTCCAATTGATTTGCAACCAAGAGCCTCCATTTCAATGGTTACGAATCGCGATCCACTTACAGTAGTAAGTGGTTGTAGCTTCGCGACCACCAGACCGTCAGACAGAAGCGGGTCGGGGCCTCGATGCTACCATCACACGGGCTCAGGAATGAGACCAGCGACACTCACACCAGCGTGGGCCCGCTGACTTTCCTGAAACAAACCGATTTGTAGCACACATTCGGTGAGAACAAAATTGTATACAAAAACTTTACAAGAGTAATTATACATCTTAATTAAAAAAAAACGAGAAAACTAATACGTTCGGGAGAACGGATCAATACAATCTTACAACTCTAAGTTCACGCAGTTTATAAGGAATGATGATAGTATACACACCCATAAAGTTAAATGGACAAGTAACAATTTTAATCGACGAAGTCATCACTAAGTGAAAAAACTATTCAAGACAGTTGCGCATAGGAACGACATTATTGAATTTAGCGAAGTAACAGTGGATCACTGTTCAGGGTAAGAAGTGAGTCGGAAATGAACTTCGCTTAGTCTATCCTGACTTAAAGTACTTATTAACGTACATCAGCACAGCGGTTATACGATGTACACGGGATTATCGCACATGCAAACAGATTGACAAATGGAGTTTCGTAATATCCCTGTCTCAATTGTGAATCAAGCTAATAGTTTGAGATTAACAGCGTCACTATAGTTAATAAGCGTGATGCGTGTGGAGAAATACCTGCATTTTGATAACGCAAATTCAATCATCAACGCAGACCTAAAACTTTCAGAGAAGTGACAAAGCGCAAACAAAAATTTTGAGACTTTTAGCGCGTAAGTATGTTGTCGATATGCGAACGACGTACTTTGCCTGTAACTGTATGTTGAACATTATAGATATTTTCCGACAATTTTCCTATCACTATGTACGGACCTTCAAAGTTGGCCGCGAGTTTCTTACACTCTTTTTCCTTTGGAACGTGTCTAACAAAACAGCGCTGTCCTTCGGACAGAGAACGAAGTTTCGTTTTCTTATTTATCTGAGCAAGATATTCATCCATACTCTCATCGACCGTTTTCTTAAGATATTCGCGAATTTTAGCGAATCTATCTACAGCTACACTGTAATAATCATCGTAATTGTAGATTTTTGATTGTTGCTCGGTAGTAGCAGTTGCCGCAGGGTGATTTTTATCGCTTGAGAACAACAAAAAGTGTGGTGAATCGCCGACGGTTACGTTGAACGCGGTATTGATTGCGCTCATGCATTCAGGCAGGAATAAATCCCATTCGCAAATTGCCGATGGTGGAAGGCGGATATCACGTTTTCTATTTTACATATGTATTTAACTCCTGACACGTCCTACCCGAAAATATTTGGTCGTCCTCGATCAACTCTACTGGATGGTATTATGATCAATATAAAGTGAATGGAATAGAACGGTATTCAATAGTTGCGAGGCATGAACATTAAAGTAGAAATATAGTTCTTATATTTACGCGAGAATTGGCCAACTGGCAACAAATCAAACTGAATCTACAAGCCTAGAATACAACACAATTTAAGTCTAAGGTAAAGGAAACTCTTGATGGTATCCTTCCTCTTCGGCAGGAGCGTGCCGAGTCTTCATGGTAACTCTTGAGTTGTTCCTCTGCGAGCAGGTACGTGGGCGTGCTCGCGTACAAAGGAAAGGCATTAATGTTACAACAATGGTAACTTACGTTAATCTAATAGTTAGCCCAACTATAAGTGGATCGGATGAATTTTTTTTACGTTAATTCGAACTTAAGGCTAAACAGCCATTAATAATAGTTCTTACGTTACTTTTTAATTTCGGTTCTTGACCAATATGCCGAAAAACAACGTTTACAAATTTTAGCCAGGTTCCTAAAGGTACATACACATTAACAGAAAGATTCGAACGAGCAGATCAATGTACACTTATTTAAAAAACTTATCAATATCAAGTTGAGCTTTGTTCTAGACATCAACATGCAAGTTCTATATGCAAAACTATTCATTTTATCATAAACATGGGTATGCTGGCTAAGAAATGTTGATAAACACGTAAAACTAGAGAAATTTAAGTCTCAGGATGAATTTCTCCATGCGAGACCCTTTTAATAGTAGCAAAGGGGGGCGAATGATCGCCACCGGCGGAGCTACCTGTGACTCCACGGGAGTCATGGGGGTTTGTGCGATGGAGTTCGACCATCCTCCCTCCCCTCCTCAAGAAGCGAGGGTCCCCGGAGCGTTCGACTTTCTAACAATTTCCTTTGGCCAGGGACACAGGGTGATAATATTTTCCACAATTACAATGTGGCAGACAATTTTTACCATAGTTCACCATAGATTGGATGGAGAAAGGTAGGGCGACGGTGGCGCTGTCGCCTCCAAGTGTTAAGGATCGCTTGTTTAGCGAGTCCCGTCGCACAACTTCCACATCTCACCATTGGTTTCGCAGGGAGGCCAATGACCATACTTCCAATGCCTGATGAAATCCCGGACGGACAACCAACACGTGCATGACCTCACCAATAATGAACGATAAGTCATCTAACATTCCTATCACCGACTAACCGTTGTTTCTCGTCATACTGACCATTCCAATTGATTTGCAACCAAGAGCCTATGGCCTCCATTTCAATGGTTACGAATCGCGATCCACTTACAGTAGTAAGTGGTTGTAGCTTCGCGACCACCAGACCGTCAGACAGAAGCGGGTCGGGGTCTCGATGCTACTACCATCACACGGGCTCAGGAATGCAACCAGCGCGACTCACACCAGCGTGGGCCCGCTGACTTTCCTGAAACAAACCGATTTGTAGCACACATTCGGTGAGAACAAAATTGTATACAAAACTTTACACGAGTAATTATAAATCTTAATTGAAAAAAAACGAGAAAACTAATACGTTCGGGAGAACGGATCAATACTCTATGTTCACGCAGTTAATATGGAATGATGATAGTACACACCCATAAAGTTAAATGGACAAGTAACAATTTTAATCGACGGACAAGTAACAATTTTAATCGACGAAGTCATCACTAAGTGAAAAAACTATTCAAGACAGTTGCGCATAGTAACAACATTATTGAAATTAGCGAAGTTAACAGTGGATCACTGTTCAGGGCGAGAATAGTAAGTCGGAAATGAACTTCGCTTAGTCTATCCTGACTTAAAGTACTTATTAACGTACATCAGCACAGCAGTTATACGATGTACACGGGATTATCGCACATGCAAACAGATTGACAAATGGAGTTTCGTAATATCCCTGTCTCAATTGTGAATCAAGCTAATAGTTTGAGATTAACAGCGTTACTATAATTAATAAACGTGATCCGTGTGGAGAAATACCTGCATTTTGATAACGCAAATTCAATCATCAAAGCAGACCTAAAACCTTCAGAGAAGTGACAAAGCGCAAACAAAATTCTGAGAGTTTTAGCGCGTAAGTATGTTGTCGATATGCGAACGACGTACTTTGCCTGTTACTGTATGTTGAACATTATAGATATTTTCCGATAATTTTTCCATCACTATGTACGGACCTTCAAAGTTGGCCGCGAGTTTCTTACACTCTTTTTCCTTTGGAACGTGTCGAACAAAACAGCGCTGTCCTTCGGACAGAGAACGAAGTTTCGTTTTCTTATTTATCTGAGCAAGGTATTCATCCATACTCTCATCGAGCGTTTTCTTNCTCTTGATTTCAGTCGCATTTTTGGGAACTGGATAATTCCGGATGCATTCGTTTTTCCCGTTATCTATTTGTACGCCATCGGCTGACACTATGTGTCCGAGGAATTTTATGCGCGTTTCGAAGAAATTACTTTTAGATAACTTTATTTTGAGTCCGGCCTCTTGAATTTTCTGGATAGCTGCTGCGATGTGATTCAAGTGATCGAGCTTAGTCTTTGAAAAAATAATCACATCATCGAGATAAACCAGAGCGGACACACCCAGCAATTCGCTGAGAGTCGCGTTCATTAATGCCTGGAACACACAAGGCGAGTCTACTAGACCAAAAGGCAGCCGTTTAAATTTATAATGACCCCTAGCCGTACTGAACGCGGTTTTAAGCGATGCTGACTCGCTAAGAGGCACTTGCCAGAAAGCGCTTATAAGGTCAAGGCAGCTGAAGAATTTGGCATCACGCAGTGTGTTGATTAGTGATGATATTTCAGGCAGCGGAAATCGCGTGGCTTCAGTTATCGAGTTTAGTTTACGAAAATCTACTACGGGCCGAAATTCACCAGACTTCTTGCGTATTAGGATGATAGGCGAATTCCATGCCGAATTAGTTGGCTCAATTATGCCGTCCTTTAGCATATCCGCTACCGCGTCGTCAAGTTTACCCAAATGAGAGTGGGCTATTTTGTATTGCTTTATGTAGACCACATCGTTCTTATGTTCCTCTTTCAACTTTATGTCGTGCGTTAGGAGATGTGTGACTCCTAATGGTTCGCCCTGAAGCACGACTGCGTTACGATGACGGTTTAGAATGCTCAGCAAGTTAAGTAGCGTTTCGCCGCTTTCAGACGTATTTATGTCACTAGCCCTAAGCGGCGCTATTTGCGAGTTTTCTGCGATTCCAGCGTTGCGATCTACGCAAGACAAAGAGTGAATATGAATAGTCTCTAAATCTATTCTTTCGAGAGTCGATAAAATTTGATTCTCTTTCAATGCTATTGCATCAGCAGTCACATTCAGTAGCATTACAAGGCATTCACCCTTCCTAATAGTAACTAGACATGACGCTACCAAAACTCCGTTTACGGAATTTTTTTCGACACAGTAAGTGCCATCAGGAACTTTTCGACAACGTATCGTCATCACAAGATTGCAGTATGCTGGTATTACAGTTCTGCTGTTCACGTGCAAATACCGTACGCGTTCAGGCTGCGTGCAATGCTCGCGCGGCGTCGCTGACGGATCGCTACCGCGCATGGCTATGTGCGCGTTGTTACTCACATGAGCAGGCGCGGCTCTGTGTGCATCTTCGCGTGGTTGTGCATCCGCGTGGCTGTCACGGGTGAAAGTGACTTCGTTTGTACGAAAGTTAATAATAGCTTTCGATTTAACTAGCAGATCCGTACCAATTAAAATTTTACACGGAAAACTTGTTCCGTTTTCAACGACAAGTGCTTTTAGCTGCACAATTTTATCATTAGGCAGTTTAATAATCAGCTCAGTTTCGCCTTTTACTTCAAGCTCGTCGCCGCTCGCAGAGAGGGCCGAGACATTTGTTGGTCTAATTTGTGCAGTTTTATTAAGAGCGCTTATTTTTATTAACGTCGTTGTGCTGCCGGTATCTAGGAATCCTGGCATTAATTTGTCGTTGACAATGAGCTTAATAATGGGGACACGTACTTTGTCGTCGTCACCGCCTTCATCAAACAATTTAATTGTTGATGATTTGCCTTTAATTAAGGATATATAGCATTTTTCCCATTGGGGAAAAGCAGATTTAGAATTGCAAGCATCAGCATCTGTATTGAGTACGACTTGTTCAGCGTTCGAATTCTTCATTTCTTTACCATATCTTTTGCCTAACCCCACAGGATTCAGATTTGGACTTTCATTATTATCAGTCACTGGCCGTTGAATTTTAGAACTCGTCAGCTCTGTTTCAAGTACAAGTTTATCACTATCGGAAGCATGCAAATCGTCCGTGAAACTTCGCGAGGGTTCCACTATACCGACTGCCACATCCGACGGCAAAGACTCATTCCTGATGTTTGATTGCAAAAACACTTCGCAAGAAGATTGCTTATGAACTAAATTAGAACACATGCTCTCACACTTGACAAATGTTTCTGGACACGGGCCATTCATTCGTTGGCGGGAGTTAACAGTTTTAACAATTACCTCCCGCGCTCTGTCTCATTCATGCGATGAACAATTATCATTTCCTGTGGGACTACAATTAGTACAAAGAGCATTTTTAGTTTCATTACCATTATAGTACTCAACTTTTTGGTGACCTCGGTAGCCACCTCTGTGATTATGGTTGTGGTTGCCGCCTCTTGAATTGTTGCTCGTAGGGTTCTGATGACTCGTGGTTCCTCCTCGATTACCGCGATTGTTGAACCGTCCACGGTAGCGTCCTCTCCCCCGCCGGTAATTATAGTTTCCGCGGGTGGGCGCTGATGCTGCTGTCGCCGAAGAAGTATCCGTTGAAGAAGGCTTGTTTTCCACATGGACTTTAGTCACTGTTGAAGTACCGTTTTGATTCCGGTAAATTTCTTTCTCAGTAGCCACTAAAAAGTGTGTTAGCGCTTGATACGCATTGGCGACGCGATCATTTTCTTTGCGTTTCAACAGTGTGTCAGTCACGATGCGCTTCTTGAAAACCAAACTTGCTCCAAATGCGAAGAAAGCTTCTGTTAGGATGTCGAGCGTTGAGCGCGTATCTGCTGCAGCGTTGTAACTTGGTCTGTTCACGAATGTTTTTGCGACCTTGAGAGCGGCATCTCTAATAGCGTAAACGTTTCCAGTAGCTGAGACCTTATGAGGCTTTGCGGAGAGAGCGACATCCATCAATTCGCGTGATGCATCTACGAACGAGATGTTTGTAACACCTGCGTAGGTTAGCAGCAGATCTCGTCTGACTTCTTCAAAAGTAAAGTCCATGTGATCGTCGTTTAGGTATTTTGATACCACGGTTCTAGCATCCCCTAGTTTCTTATGGGTATGCTGAACTAATTGACGAATACGGCTACGATCGTCGGTCAATCCTGTCGATTCAAAATGCAGCGTCAAGTGATGAAGCCATGCTTCTACATCTACTTCAGCTGTACCTCCTTGTGCTGGTGGCTCTCCTGGTAATACATTTCCTCTGAAATTAGGTATTTCTTGAGGTGCACATACATAAGTCAATGCAGGCCTAGAATTTACCATGTTAGTCGTCAGTGATCCCGATGTGGGAGCTTCCCCTGCTGCGGCTTGCGCGGCTGCGGGCGCTGACGCTGCCACTGGTTCACTTGTTGAATCCATCTTCTTGGGAATAACTTTTAGCTCACTGTCTGGATATCTAACAGGCACCTTTTTAACACGCACCGGTCGTTGTTTCACTTCAGTGTTAAGACTATCGTCTAAATCACTTTCACTGCCACTTTGCATTGAATTTGCACGTAGAAGTCAGTCACTTTAAGAGTATCTCTTGACGGTCGGGCGCCAGTTGTCAGGTCCTTTGCTACTTCGTGGCCGGACCTGAGGCTTCCTAGAGCCTTGAGTACTTAATTAAGTCCTGAGGGTTCAGTGTAGTCATGAATATCGTCCTACTCTTAGACTGACGGCAGGAAGGGAGTGAAACACCACATTACTCTTAATTGTTCACTATTGACAGTTCGATGGTGCGGAGGTTCAAAGGATTGACCGGAGCTGTCAGCAAGCACCGCAGGTGCATGTTAATAGGCTGACACAGGCTATCTGACAGCTCCGCGGCCCGGCTTATTTATGGCTTCGTTGTGACGTCACTGATGGTGACGTGGCCAACTACCGATGGTGGAAGGCGGATATCACGTTTTCTATTTTACATATGTATTTAACTCCTGACATATCCCGCCTTCAAGGTGGTGATGAAAGACATCGACATCATCGCGCCCAACGTGTCGTACAAAGGCGACACTTTGTGTGCGTTAAATTGGTGGGCTGCGTGTTCTGTTTCAATTTGTGTGCATTGAATCTACATGAGTATATTTAAGTATGAATGAAAAATAAGGTAAATGATTGCTGCCGACGGTATTTGCTCATCTACAGGCAGTTGAGTGACAAGTGCAGGAATGCGGAGGTTCGGTTTAGCTTATGTTTGAACGCGACTCCTAGCAATAGGTTCGTGACATTGACGTTAGTTACGATGAAGTACAGTCAACATTTATAGTTGTGTATTACTTCACAGTATGTAAGTTTGAAGCTATTTTATAGTAGTATTCGAGAATACAAAGTGGAAACAGTAAAATGGCATACAATCGTTTTATTTTAATTATCATTTTCTTTTTCTACATTAGAGCAAATATCAAAGATATTTTAACAGTGCAATGTTAATGTACCATGACATTATTTTTAAACCAAAGTAAACAATTTTTGCTCACAGTAAATGTTTCCACCAGCAAATGACCGTTCAGATATACACAAAACACAAGGTATTCATGTAATGTTGAATTTAATATTTTGTCGAATATGATAATTTTGAAATGTTTCGATTTGCGTACATTATTTCCCAGATATTCAAAAAATATTAAATGATAAGACATATCCGATAGTAAATTAACATGGTCACTTCTTAAACGCATATTAACTAAAAAAATAATTACTCGCCAATACCGCCAAGGCCTTCACAAGCGACGGGTCCATTGCGAACCAGCGGCGTCTCTGCAGGGCAGAAGGTGGCGAGCCTCTCGTCATCAAGACCAAGCGCCTCGCAAGCAACGGACGTCCAGGAATTCTACATAACTG
The DNA here is from genome assembly GCF_000764305.2 of Hyalella azteca. NCBI lineage: Eukaryota > Metazoa > Arthropoda > Malacostraca > Amphipoda > Hyalellidae > Hyalella > Hyalella azteca. The sequence goes on along the minus strand of NW_025932295.1, from coordinate 68,494 downwards.
ACAGACTAGCATCAATGTTCTCAGAATATAACGTGATCAAACGTTCAATAGGTAAAAAAGGCATCGTGTACCCAGTGCTGTGCTCCAGCTCTTAAGAAGTACGCTTAACTCTCAAGTGCTAAGCTGGCAGGCTTTACTTTTTCATATCAACTTCTGCAGGGTTTCAGGAGTTGAATGAAGCAGGCATGATTCAACTCTTTATGAACGTACACAATTTACAAATAGTTTCAATACAAATGAAAGTCATTGAACTCCCAGAGTACCGTGTCTTATCTGAAACAAACTCAAATACATTTATTAATTACTATCGTATTAGTTGTTAATGCACTATTGATACTCGAGTGTCAATTAAATGATACGTTTTGTTGTAATAAAATTTTTAGTTTGTAATTTTAATAAAATTATTGATAGTAATTAAAAACATATTTAATGCCTACCAAGAAGTAACGCAGCAACGATTGACATATACTGCAAAATGCGAGGTAATTAGTATCAGCAACTACCGTTAAATTGGAAAATTTCCACTATTTAATGCGGTAATTATTGGCGCATAATGAGATATTTTTTCAAATAATAAAACATAACAAAAATGAAACGAATTCTCAAGTTGTTCATGCAAGATCACAGCAAGTTCTAGAACATTTTTAGCGCATTTTCTCATTTATAGAAAAAATGCACTATTGTGCTCGCCGTGTCCGTCCGTCCGACTGTCTGTCCGTCTGTCAGTCTGTCTGTCCGTCCGTGAGTTCACGTTTTCGTCGACGAGAAAATGCGCTCTCTGTCACTCACTGCAGTGAGTACTGAGTTATATTTCTTTATATTTTACTGCATGTATACGGCGGCACAAAATGTCATTCATGTTTTCATATTTTCTTGTAGTCTTCAACCGTTATTTGCATGATGAATCAATATCGATGTGTGTGCTGAAGAAAATCACGTGATTTTTGGATGCTTGACGGTCATTAACATTTTCGCGGGCAAGCATAGAAATATGCTGAAATTCAAATTTTTGATTGCAGTTCAGGAATGAATGAGCAATATAAGATATGCTTATATTAATATGAGAACACCTTATATAATATATTTTTAACTGATTTATTCAAGATATATTATCCCATATATATTTTCAAAAATTTTGCATAATGAAAGAAAGAATCGTAATTGAATCTATAATATACGGTCATTGCCATGCATGGAACAGCGATCTAATGATTGGCAGAGGCATGATAACGTAGCCCCAAAAGGGGGGCCGGAAGCCATGGCGGGTCTTTTGGGGGATTTTAAGTGACCATGTATGGTAACTTCCCCGCTAAAAGGTTAAATTGTGAGTCCTGATAAAAAGTTAACAGTTCCCGTTCTGGATGAGAGTAGGATTTTCAAAATTCAACATGGAGGCGCTGAATAATAGTTATATTGATATCCATATCTCCATAAGTCTCACTGCTCAGTACAAACAAATTGTCGACTCACAGCCACGAGCGCGTGCATCACATTCGTTTATTTTTTGCCCTTGAAGCGAATAAAAACTTTGTATGGGAGAGGAATTTTCTTACATTAATTTTTGCTGGTAACAACCCGAATAGAAATTTAAGGTTCATCAAGTTCCTTACATAATAGACAGCTGAAATACAAATACCACTTTGCAGTAGCAATTGGCCATATAAGTCGCCCAATTTACAAATGTAATGTAGGACCTATATTGAAATTCTCCTTCTGTCTAGTGCATTCCGTGTAGATCATGAGCTGACAATGCATAACGCATTCAGCTTTCTGATTATATAAGTTCACTCTAATTAATTAAATACCAGCCTTCCAGCTTAAAGATAAAATATTGTAATTTTACCATTCATCTTTTTCCGGTGAACATAATTGCTGGACGCTCATTGGAAAATCGCAGTCAAGAAACGTTAATAACAATTAACTTTTCGTTCATTTGCAAAAAAAAAAAATCTTTCTAGAACGCATTTCTTCTTTTTTTTTCACACTAAAGCCTACCAATCAAGTGATAAGAAGAAGTTAATTAATCATATTCTAACAAAAACACAAGAACCTTGCTGTGATGTTTAATTATAATCAATGTAAATCAAATTAACCTGAACAAACTGTATTTAAAATGATCATGTTTCTCTGCATTCTGTTTGATCCACTTAGAGTTAGAACCGTCGGAAATTTTAAGCCTCCAATTAATTATCAACCCACAGTTGTTCGTGATCAATAAAAGTCATGAAAACTTCCCTACTATGAGAGAATATATTAGGCATGCTCAAGATATATCAAATTAATTGATTTCATATATGTAGACGATAATATAGATTCTATATAGATAAACATGTAGAAGGAATGAGAATGTTGGCAATGGAAACCTTCAGATAAACTTAACGTTAAACTTTATTAATCGTGTGTGATCCGTGCAATATTGTTTGCTTTGATTAGTTTATTCATTTAGTTTCAAATAGTTGTTCTCATTTTTGTGTGGGCAGAAAGGCTCCGAAATAAGGACTTGAAAAGATTCTTTTTGAAAACCGATAGTTGGCTTAAATAAACGCACGGTTTTTAGATTTACTTTTGTGCCTGATGGTATGTCGGGATAATTAATTATTTTACACGCAGTTTTATTAATCCATTTTTAAGTAGCAAGAGATTTACCATTGAACTATAATTCCTGGAGCTATTGACGACTTTATTTTTATATTTATTAATGGATTGGGCCTCGGCAGCGTAATTTAAATACATTGTAGTTCCTGGCAACAAACCCACACCCACACAAACTTTGACAAATAAACATAAGATAATCACGTGAACTGTTTCTTAACACAAGTTCTGATTAATGCTGCAATTATTCAATGACTTAATCGAGTCAATTGGCCTAATCTAAACGACTTTTCAGGCGTCATTTTTTGCATTAAAATCTTTTTGGGGGACTTGAAGAAATTATCGCAAAATAAACCCAGCTGAAGGCGATCCTCAAAAACTCCGCGGAGTTTAGTGTGAGAATTTAACTTACATCGCATTCGAGAAAATATGAGAAGTGAAACAAACAGTATTTCTTCATTTAACTACCGATTTAAACAAAAAGTTCTGAAAAGTACGCACCAATACTCATTGTTATGTCACGATTTTGTGAATAACTGAAAATATAACTACCCATAATATCCGACGAAAAATATTTAAATTCTATATTCAGCATTAAAAACTTTCGTACAGCGAAGGAAGATAAAATAAATGTGAAAATACCAATTAACGTTAATGTTTAAGCTAAAATATTGTGGGATTTACATAACTTATTCCACGTTCATTTGATTAATTTCAAGTTATACTAATTGCTTTGCGAAAAATAACATCGCAAAGTTTTTCGCCATTGTCCCGAATCAGATGAGCGTTTGCATTGTTAACCATAACTTCAAAATCTCAGTTATGCTGATACACTGCAGCACGAAATAAGGCTTAGGTGACAACTTCAGATCGTCATGAATACCTCATCATACTGATATAGATTTGGAGGATTTAGTGCATATTAATGTGCGTAAGTAGCCTGTAGAGTTTGATATATATTCTAATAATGACGCTGTATGAGTGACTCATCTAACTATTCTATTATTTTAATGTTATGTAGTTAGTTGTTTTACGACAAGGAAAGGGACACTCGAGAAGGGTTACCAGTTTGCAATGTTTCTATATTTATGCCTTAAAATTTTTACTGTATGAAATTGATACCGGGGTAGCTGACACATAGATTTTAGAGGACACAATGGTTATCTAAAAAGACTTTCGAATTGATGAACTTTTCTGAATTGGATATGGATTTTTGAGTCACCAGAACATAACTAATAATAGTTTTCGATAGCCTTGATTGTGATTTTAGGAAAGCCGTTAAGGCTCGGGTTTCTGGAAAAGTGACAAATTAGTGAAGAACTTTAAAAGGTCAAAATCTAATATTTATAGCACAACACTGGGTAACTAGCTGCTCTTTGAACTGCTGAACGTCGGACGACGTTATATTCCGACAGCATTGTTGCTGGTCCATCTTTGTCACCATAGAAGTCCTGTACATCGGCTGCATTTGAGGCTCAGTTGCGGATGTCGGTGCCGTCAGGCCAGAAGAATTGTTGGTTGTTGCTCCTAAAGGCGCTCAGCCAGGCAACCTTGTCGCCATTCTGATATTGCAGGCCCTTGTCTGTTGAAAGTAGAACGATCCATAACGACGTACTTAATTATTAACAAAGATACAAGAATATGCAGTGAAGAAAGTGTACAACTAATCAGAAAAAATTTATGCACTTTTTCATACTACAGCAGGGAAATAGAGATATTTAATTTCAACTTCATGCGACTGGCTCAAATTAATTAAAGTTGAATATTATTTTTAGAACTCGGTTGCAGGAGTGATATCCATTTTTATTAATTTCATTGGCGGCAGACACAAATAATTTGGCCTCTGATAATAATTACATGAGATAATTAGAATTACTGATGAGTCCCAATCATTCACAGTTTGTGTCTTGCATAGTCCTGGCCATAGCGCCATCAGAAATACTTCGCAGTTGTTTTTAGAACCGATTTGACTTTGTGATGTAAGTTTTCATGTGTGATGACGTGCCTACTGAATCGTGAATTATTTAAGAAAACTGAAAAATTTGATTCAGGTAGTAATTTAAAGTCAAGTCATTTATTTAGCGCCAATTATTTTCCGAAATTAGATCATTTCACAAAATTATATTGTAATTTTCCAGAATTCCATATAACAAGCAAATCTCACCGTTGACGAGTTGCACTGCCTTGTCTCTGACTTGCGTGGTCTTGATGACGAGAGGCTCGCCGCCTTCTGCCCTGCAGAGACGCCGCTGGTTCGCCAGAGACCCGTCGATGGTGAGATCCGTGGTGATGAATACGTCTCTGACGACCGTGTCTGTGATGCGTTTTAGTTTTAAAATTGAAGAAATTTTATCCAGCTTGACCAGGTTAAGACGATAAATTTGGCCTGTAACTGAAGACTTTCATCGATGAAATATTTTATTTTTTAACGTTTAGTCTAAAATCAAAATCGTGATTTAAATGTCCCGAAGCGTAGTTTGGGCTTAGATGAAGGCGTTTGATTGCAAATAATAAGATACTTTTTTGGTCGGGAATTAAAACTTTATTCGCCAATATTATTTGCATAAACATTCAATGACATGGTTAAATTTTATGTATTTTCATTCAGCCTTATGTAACTTATACAGCTTTATATTAAGCAGTCATCGTTTAATTTCAAATTAATATGGATTTCCATGAACTTATTCAGCCTCAAATCGTTATTATTAATCTTTCAATCACACTCAGTATAATGATTCTAAAATATTATGAACCTCACAAAACTTTCAAGTTAGGTAATTTAAGGGCAGTTCCCTCATTTCGAAATATTCAGGATGGTTTGGTGGAGCGCCCGCAGTTAAAGTATCGCCAAGACTGAGGCAAATTAACAAGTGCTTGGGCAATTATTATTGATCTATCTTGATTGAAGTCGGAAATTTTCGAACATATTAAAAATACAGAGCTCTCATGTCTTTCGGATCACTCGCAGAATTTTGAAAGGTTCTAAATAAAAGGAATATAAATAACATTTCACTATTTTATTTAAAGAAAGCAGCAACTCTTCACATAGGAAACTCCCCTTCAGATAACTAGCGTAGAAACAACGTTTAATAAGCGTAAATTCAACGTTTAAACGTTTAAGATTTTATCCGCACTACAGCGAGGCATTTAATGTTTCGTAAGGCCTGTACAGTCAATGCTGAGCACTCCGCCTTATGTGTCCCTGCTAGGCTCACTGAGCTGTAGGCTGCAGTGCGCTATTATTAGGTACTATATAGAGGGCAGTTTGGTAAGGTGTCATTAGTGTTTACAAGGATTATTGTAATACTTTTATTTTGAGGTCTCATTCATTTCAAAGTTTATTTATTCGTGTTATGTGTTTATCTCTTAGGGCAGAATGGAGTTTCTCTACGATCCTCTTGTCATGCTCGAACTGGACGACGGATGAAGGATCCTGGTTTTTTGTTGAAGTAAATAAGCAATATATTTTGAATAGACTTATGAGAACATCATTACGGCGTTGTCAGACGTTCTGTTGCTGCCACAGGTACCAAATCCGCATTACTTTGTTATGCATATTGGCTTCTTCTGCACACAGGACTTTACATATTAGATATGTTTGGAGCAAAAAATATTCTCTGCTTTGATTTGTGTCACACTGAGGTATGAATTACTTAAATCTTGATCGTTTTGTGTTAGTTATCAGATATCTTGCAATAATAGAAACAAAAAGGCTTTTATGTTTGAAAATGTTCAGGTGATAAGAAATTATTAACTGACAACCAAATTTCGAGAAAATTATTTACGAAAAGAAAAAAAACAATTGAGAATAAATTAATTCGAAAATTCGTGCATTTAAAATAGCAATATTCTTTCAGTCATCGTTCTGTGACTGAACGTTCTCTCAACGCACTTGCATTTAATTCTTAGTAACTTTTATATCGTAAAATAATACTTGACACTTCTCACGTGATTGCCTCTATAACTCTGTGGTGTATTCACATATATATCTATATTTAAATTTAATGTATATATTATATTCATATTATATTTATTTCCAATAAACCAGTCTGTGGAGTTTACTGGAAATTTAGACCTAGATTCGGAATGAGAAAGAAATTTGCCGTATGTGAGTAATAATTTTATTATTAACGGCCATATTTTCGGCAAATATTGGCTCATGACAGATTTACGGTGAACTTTGTTGCAAGAAAACAGACCCTTGACAAATTTTTCGATTGAATCTCCCACTGACAACGAGAAAGGAAATATAAAATGTTGAAACCCTGATGAGTTCGATACAACGTCCGTGATGAATGATTGCCACCATGTAAACCGGAGAGTATTTATTCATGAGTCAAAACAAAATTAACAATAAAAATATTGATTCTGCACAATGTTGCTTAGTTTCAAACATTTTTAACGTTAAACTCTAAATGTTTTCACGTTTTGAAAGCAAGGAATAAATAAAAGTACCACCTTTTTATGTTAAATGTTATTATTGATGAGTCAACATTGCGTTAGTGAAGAGAAGCAAGTTTAATGGAGACACTAGCCTCTGTGTAGTCACCAGGTGCCAGCAAGGTAGAGCATTTAATAAATTACTGTGATTTAATTGGTTAACATCAACACGCAAAAATTGCTTAAAAATAATGTTTTTGTATCCCATTTATATTATTTGGGAGAATTACACTGCATACTAGCGTGTGGGCGAGCTTGATGATTTCTGCAATTTTGGAGTCTTGTTCTCCCAAATAATGTCATTTGTGCAATCATTAATTAAAAATCAGGTTATGTATTCCAATCAAAGAAGATCCTCAAAACCAACATCTGACATAGACGAAGGGACTCCAATATACTCTCATATCAATAATATAAGAAACTATTTTGAATTTCTTAACTATATGCAGTTCCAGGATTCGATTCCACGTACACACTAACTCAAGCTGTGTCAAAAATGCGTATATAAGATAAAAATGTGAACTGTTCCTTAAAACTAGTTCTGATTAATACTGCAAGCAATATATGTTTTAATCTAGTCAAGTAGACTCATATAAATGACTTATCAGGCTTCAGCCTGTGCGAGAAAATTGGCTCTTTGGATTTAAAAAAATAATGTGAACCTCAATATAACTCTTCAATCAATCTCATTACAAACAAATCTCACTAAATTCTGCGGAGTTTAGAGTGCGCATTTAATTACTCCAACTTCGAGATATTAAAGAAATATTTCGCTATCAAACTATCGATGAAAAAAATAAAAAATGTATGCGCCACTATTCATTGCTTGCATAATTTTTTGCATGAATGTAACTGGTACGATGCTTAATATTCAGCGCATGATATTTCAATCCATAACTCTGCTTCAAAGCTTTCGTTCAGAGAAGGAAGATAAAATATATGTAAAAATCTCGATCAATCTTAGTGTAGAAGCTGATATATTGTGTGGTTTACATAAATAATTAATAGTCATACTAATTGACTTGCAACAGAGTGGCCGGAAATTTTGCCATAAGCAGGTAAGAATTTACATTACAAACAATAACAATAAAATCTCAGACATTCTGATACATTGCCGTACGTAATGAGGCTTAGGCGACAGCCGCAGACCGTCGAAGATACTGATGGAGATTTGGTGGATTCATTTCAGATTGCTGTGCGTTTGAGCGCATTTGATTAATGACCAACGCTGGGAGAACAAGCTGAGTATTTAAAAAGCTGAGTATTTTTGCCTCTAGAAGTTGATCTCTTATTCAGTAATATCACGTGTAACTTATGTAGCTAAGTCATTTTGGTAATGTTATATCAAATTGCAGTTAGTAAAAGGTCATTCGAGTTGGTTAGCAAGATTGGGATGTTTATTATTTGCCATCTTGAATGGATACTGCATGATATCGAAACTGGGGGACTAGCAAAGTATTGATAATTTGCCTGGAGGTAAATAAATAATTTGCCTGGAGGTAAATAAGGAGGTAAATAAATATGATGTAGATTAAAGAGCTAACGCTGGAACATAAATGATGGCAGTTTTATATTTAATCTAATTTGTTTGTATACACCCGTTAAAGACTGAGTTTCCGAAAACGGAAAAAAAGTAGAAGAACTTTTGAAAATTTAGGATCTAACTTAATGTTTGTAGCATAGCACTGAGTACGCAAAGAATCTCCCAACTGCTGAACGTAGGATCACGTTATTTTCCGAGAGCATTGTTGCTGGTCCATCTTCGAGGTAGGCGTCCTGTACGTCTTTTGCATGCGAGGCGCAGTTGTGGATGTCGGTGCCGTCAGGCCAGGTGAAGTTCTGGTAGGGCGGGGAGTCTTTGCGGAAGGCGCTCAGCCAGGCATAGCGCACAGAAAACATATATTGCTTGCCGTTTTCTGCTCGAGAATAACGAAAAAGTGTGCATTAAAGTTATTAGAACTGATCACATGCCTGCATGGTAGAGGGAAATTCTTCTATCGTCTGCGTCGCTTGTTAATCATTGTACGAGATTGTGGGCCTGAGGACATTCCGACATGAATATTCACGGTTTCGGGTAGCTCATAGACGCAAATTTTAAAAATGGCACGAGAAACTGTACAAAAATTATGAGTCTGAGTATTTCTTCCTAACGGAAACATAAATCCAAGGCTTGCGTAATGTTACCGGCGGTGCTATAATTTTTATACTATCTATTTGCATGAATATTTATTTGCATGAATATGTTTGATTGCAATTTTCCAAATTCACTCATGGAAGCTATTTCTCACTTTTGACGAGTTGCACTGCCTTGTCTCTGACTTGCTTGGTCTTGATGACGAGAGGCTCGCCGCCTTCTGCCCTGCAGAAACGCCGCTGGTTCGCCAGAGACCCGATGTTTGTTTCCTCCTTGGTGATGAACACGTCTCTGATGACCGTGTCTGTGGTGCGTTCCAAGTCTTTACATTTGACCAAAGAAATAACGGTACCACACTTGACATAATTTATATATAAATTACGGACAGCAAGTGATGACTTTCACCGATGAATTAATTTTTTCAGCTTTTTATATACAATCAAAATCTTGATTTAAATTATGCTCCAAACTTTGGTTAGACATTGATTGGCAAGCAAATAAATAACTAACTCTTGCAAATATTATGAAAATATTTGTGGCCTACAACTGAAACGTTATTCGTCCATATTATCTTCATAGCCGCTATTTAATGTTTATTCTATTCAACGTCGGCTCACTTAATAATTATTTTGCCTTCAATTTCCATCAATATATGGATTCTTATTTAAAAGTTTACCCACCGTACTTGAAGAGGCCAATAACGCCGGTTGTATTCTGTACTTTTGTCTCGCACTGACTGACGTACGTGAGGTTGCACGTAAACGAGGGCTTATCGTACGTCGCTGCCGTGCACTGCGGCTGTACGAGGCACTTGGCGCGACAAGCACCTGGAATTATTTCAATTCAATGAGATAAAGAAGTGTGCGCCTTTTTTACAATTATCGAAAGCACTGAGTGAGGATTTTGTATTTCAATTTCATTGAGTATCCAAACCAGTACGAAAATGGTATAAATGGTTGTTTAACGGTTCGTAATCTTAGATAGTAATTGTAGTGGTTCTCAACGCGCAATTTACATGTGAATCTGACCACCACCAGCTCACCAGACTAGAAATAGAGGAGAATACCATAAAGAGACAGAGATAAGCCTAAATTAAGCGATTTCATGGAAACAAAACGAGGAACATATGTAGAACAGGCATAAGGGACTGGACAAGTTACGGTCAGCATTCTTGAGGGGCATTAAATCAAGTAGGTAACATTGAAATAAATTCGGACAACTCAACAGAGCCTTGAAACACAGCGATAAATGAATGTGTATGATGATCATGAGTCAACTAAATGATAAAACAATAAATCTGTCTGTCTTTGAAACAGTAGCGAAACCATTCTAATTTTCAATAAAACAGCAGCTAAAATCAGAACGCCCGGTAAAATCCTATGCATTGCGATCAACACAGCTCCTCAACTCGACCCACACAACTCACACAAAGTGTCGCCTTTGTACGACACGTTGGGCGCGATGATGTCGATGTCTTTCATCACCACCTTGAAGGCGGGATACTCGCCAGCTGCCACCAGCTGCGGCAGCTGGACGAGCAGCAAGGCGATCCAGTTCATTTTTCCAGTTACGCCAGCACTGCTTGGAAGGAAGTCGATGAATAATATCGCAATCAAACCTTTTTGTATGTGTTTAATTTACACGTTGTTATTTATCAAATCCATTACGGATTAGATAAATAACAACTCATACTGCCAGTGTTTCGCCAATCAAGCATATAGATGTTAGGTGAAGCAATAACTTTTACGCTGATGCTATTTGTACGAAATTGCACTCGTAGAGCAGAAAAATGATCAAGGAGAATATCCTGATACATGAAGGAGGTATAATTTTTTCAGTTTTTGACCAACAATGCATACATGTATTGTGGATACTTGATCGTATTGTTGGATGATTGTACTCATTTACTGGATACATGGATGCTTGTTTTATTATGTTTAATCATGTGGTCTAAGTTTCAGAAGCAGAACCAGCGTGTAATAAGAAATTAGTATAGGTTGGCAAAAGTTGTTCCTTTAAGCAGGTTTCATTGAAGACCAAAGGATTCGTTTTATTAACATTTTCCTTATTAGTTTTTTCGATAGGTCTAACAACTTTTTCGTTGACTCTGGTTAATCGAAAATCAGAGTACCGATGGATATTTTTATTTCTTTAACCACGTTTTGAATGAATCAATCATTTATTATCAAGTTACAAGGCGCATTGAGTGATGGAATTTGGATCGACATTGTATATATAAAATCATGTAAATAGGATACTACTCAAAAATTAAATTGTTAGAAATAATTACAAAATCACAAAAATATTGAGATAACCAAGAATTAAAGCCCCAAAAATTACTCAGAAAACAGTCTTCAAGGTTCTGACAAATCCAGTAGTTTGCAGGTTGATGGCTGGGATTCCTATCCTTAATGATGAGGGCCTCAACTATCGCGAGTCGGTTGGCGTCGGGGCATCGCATGACGAAGCTGGTGCACTCCTCCAGCACCGTACGAGTGATGGTCTCGTTGTGGGCTTCCATCAGGTGGTTCCTTGGTCCAGCAGACTGAAGGTGGCACGTGAGACGTCGGCTTAATGTCGTAGTTGTGAGCCCGATGTAGTCCATATTGGGGAGAAGTCCACAACCTTCTCTATTGCAAGAAAATTTATAGACTACATTGGTCTCTTGGAAAACTCCCATTTTTTTGCAGGGGTCATTGTTCATTACAAGATTCTGTATTTTCTCATTTTTATAATCGATCAGTAGTTTAATTTTATTATTAGTTACGGTCACGATGGTTGTGAACGATAGAATGATGTCAATCCAAATTTCATCCAATTCCATCACTCATTGGGTCTTGTAACTTGAGAATGAGTGATTGATACATTCGAAACGTTGTTAAAGTAATAAAAATATCCATCGGTACTCTGATTTTCGATTTACCAGTGCAAACGAAAAATGTTGTTCGATATTGCGTTAAGAAATACGGAAGATCCCATCGTTCTCCTGATGCCTTTATACAAACCTCCATATAACCGCACTTAACTGTTGCCATTTAAAATAATTGGCGTAGCAAAAGCTTTAGGCGAATTGTTTTAACTGGGCAACTGACATCTGGGTCAATACTTCTCAGCTGGGTTCTACACAATTACCACCGGCGAGTTTTTATTGAGAAATAATAATACCAGAGCTAGAAGACATGGAGAAATTTAAATATCGGTTAATTATTGAATTAGTAAAAGAAAATTACTAGAGGATTTATATTAATGTTCTATGAGTTGTGGAGCGGCTTAGGAATTTTACATTCAAAATGTCTAATCGAGCAGATATCATTCCCTGTAGTTTAAAATGCACTCATAAACTACGCTAAAATTATACTTAAATGTGTTTTATGAGCGGTACGAAGTCGTGCGTGATCCTTGATTTCAGGTTTGAAACTCGAAAAATCCTAAAAAATCTTTATAATGCGTGTCAGAGCTACAACAGTAGAAGATTTATTTTAAGATGGAACATCCTAGTTCACTTTGACAAAGATATTATTCTTCAATTATTTTGGAAAGTTTTAATGAAACTGTAGAAATAAACAGTGTCAATTGAATGATCAAACCTCGAAGATATCGAGCACTTACATGCTTGGCGAGATTCAGTATGCGTATGCACCAGCAGTGCGCCTGCGGGCCTCAATATGAGCGAGCTTCTGTCGCTACAATGTCAATAATCATTATAGATAGTCTAACAGAATTACTGGGCTGCTGGATAAACATCTGTTATTAATATATGAGGTGAATCTGCATAAAAAAATGTCATCAATTATTTCTTCAGTTTCAAGCCTAATCAATTCAGAAAATTTGCAGATGCGCATTATTATTCACATGACGGATCCAAAGCTAGCGCATGAAAGTCCTCGATGGAAAAACTGAACTGATCTGGAACGAAGACAATTTAATTGATGGAGGTAGTAATTTTTATCCGAAAGCTGACATTAGGCAAGATTATAAGTCAATGCATAAGACTGATCTGCGACAAATAATTCAATAAATCATCCAAGCTTCGACAGGGTTTCAATTAATGAGAAAATATTGGAGGCAAATTTGTTTCTATAATTGGGCTTCCAGTGACAGACTATTTTCGATTACTAAAACCTATGCGAAAAAAAATAATAAAAATAATAGAGAAATGAAAATCACTTTTCCAAGTCCAAATAGTCGTCCAAAAACCGAAAAAATAAATTAATAAAATATTGCTGATCCATAAGTGTTCGCAAATTTCTCCGATTGTTCTCTAATTTGAAATGGGATGGAGACCTCTGATTCGTTCATAATTTTAAAATAAACCCATTTGTTATTTACTTATATTATCAGTCTGCTTAAATTCCTTATTTACTATTTAAAATATACTGACGATTTTAATTCTGCAAAATCTGAAGTCATATCTATTATGCAGTGTCTAGTCTCATACAACTTTAACTCCGAAACAGTTAGTTAACCCAATTGCTATTAGAAATGAGTAATGATAATTTTCATTTGAGATAATATTTGTATGTATATTAATTCTTCTGACCACCAAGACCAGATTTACTATAATGGGCTGAATGGAAATCAGGAAACACAAGATAATATAAAATTCTTGTATTTGTGTTAAAAAACCTTATAAATTTCAAATTTCATGGTGAGGATTTTTACGCATATAAAGAAGGACGAGCCTCTATGGCAGGAGCCGGTGGAAGGAGTTGAGAGTGGAGCGAGGGAGACGCTGGTGTTGCACTCATTGTTTTTCTTATTGAAATCTCTTTGTATTTAGCTAAACATTTTGGCAATGTAAATTAGAATAATGTTCCTTAATTACAGTATTGCGGGTACAAAAAAGGTTTTCTGACATGCTTGCTCTTGATGACGAGAGGCTAGCCGCCTTCTGCCCTGCAGAGACGCCGCTGGATCGCCAGAGACCCGTAGTGAGTTAATTAAGGTAAGTGAACACGTCTCTGATGACCGTGTCTGTGATTGATGTCCAGTCATGAAAGATATTGAATCCATGCATTTATGTCGTAAATATTCCTTATCTATTATAATTGTTTGCTGAATTGAAAATTTTGAAATTAATAAATTAACAATTACTCATTGACACTCTAATCAATAAGTCGGTGACGAATACATGTCCATAGACCATGACTGCACGTGTCTAAAGCCTACTACCATTTTCTTACGGATTATGTAACTGAAGCTTTCAGAAAAAATTGATTATTTTAATAAATGCCATTCAAAACAATAAATTTTATTTAGCAATTTGGTTTTACTAATGATGACTGATGAGTATAGCGTCACACATTTTGGCTATACGGATAAAGACTTATTGCCCATAGCGCCACTCCATCAATCTGAATATGATTTTTCTGAACAATTTATTGAGAAGACACAATGCACATCGCGTTAGTTAGGACTCCTGCTGAATCAGTGAACAATTCTATGGTTAGGATTATTGTATTTTAATTAATTCGCATTAACAGATTAGCATTTTGTTCTCGTTCGCCTTACACTGACAATGTAGAGCTGTCATCTAAACTGCATTTACAAAGCTAGTTTATGTGAGGCCTCCACTGGGTACATTATTAAGTTTGTATCAGGGATAACATTTGATTTATCTGTTGGCAAGTTTAAACTTCTGTGCATCACCATTGTTATGTACTCTTTTCATCATAATACACAACCTTCATTGCGTTGCACTGTAACCTTTACGGGTTAACCTGCTACTTTTATATCACCTTCCTGGTAACCTGCTCGGAAAGACCTGCTTTTTATTCCTCACAACCTGCAGGTTACGAAACGTTGCAGTAAGATTATGCCTGAAACTCATTACACTCTACCTTCTGAGCTGCTCCGATACTACCTTCGTGGAAAACCAGTTGCAATAGCTAACATATTGCAACAAAAATTAACATCCGCGTCGCAATATTTCATAAATAGTGTCATTAATAATGCTGCACAAAATTTTTTAGTCTAGAAACTAGTGTCAGCGTAAGTTGGCCGCCACTTGCACTACGGTCAACGTCCAGTGGATCAATACATCAGCTGGAATATCGGCTTTGGTTTGCTAAAAAAACTAGAATGCCCGCATTATTACACGATGACATATTAGTTTGATCAAACGGAGACCATGTTTCTATCAAAAGGTTCACTGAAGTAATAAAAGGGCTTTGCACTAAAAATCGTTTCTCCTGTCGAAAAAGAAAACATGTTATTTTTTACGATTCATAAAGTGGCGACGATTTAATTATTATTTACTCGAACATATTATTGTTTGAATTAGCTCCATTATCACCTCTAGCAGCGCACATCGAAGACTCGTGACGTGTTATTATCATTTTATTGTAGAACGGCTGAGTCTAGACGACAAACTGCAACTTCTTGCTGTACAAATATGGCATCGATATATGTTAATTAGTAGTCTTGCGACACATAATCGGTTGAACTCACCGGTCACACAGCGTGGTAAGAAATTCTAGACTTGATACAAAACCCGAGGAAAGAGCTGAGAGGACGTGGGTTAAAAAATTTATTTATACCAAGGATTTAGGGTTAAAGGTTAAGTTGCCTTTTCAAAATTTCAAAATAATATGAAGCTCAACTCATGAAACTAAAGCTAAGTTTTAAAATCAGCTGATTGTATTTACTTAGTGAAATGTGTACATTAATTATATTGAAGGCGATAAACTCATTTGATTGAATTAACTTCTTGAATCACTTTTTTTCAAAGCGAGCCTTATGCTGCCTTTGAATATTGCAGGTCGCGCTACTAAGTTGAACTAAAGTCACCGATCAATAGTTCAAGCTACATGAAGCTAAAGACAGCGAGATTATTTAGTCTTGTTACGACCACTTAGAATTTGTAACGCCTATTCAAAACTCTAAGAGCATACAAATAAAAGCTCTCTAGTGAATTTGATACACATTAATTATTTGCCCTATATTTCATAAATAAATATCGCTCATCAGCACGCCTGCGCAGTAATCACATCAATATTTTGAACTATAATACTTAATTCTACACAGCATTTCAGCACGCCTGATCATTAAAAATAACCAATGTGAAGCGCACATACGTCAAAGTAGAGCACCAATTGACGAATCAATATCTACAGGAATATGTCTTATCAAACAAACCGAACAAAAGTTTTCGTTAATGGAAACAATATTCTCTCTTAATGATGTACGCGTCAAATTCCAGTGAATATCTCACAGGTCCGACCCAAAAGCATGGAAAACGCTACAAAAGAAGTCACTCAAAAAACCGAAATAAAAATGCAAATGCTCTTGTCTCGCATTTTTATCTTTCCGTCAAATGTAAAATAATTCAGAGTATCTTGAAATATTTTTATTTTCAATAAGCAAAGCTGGTCTATGTAGATTTTCGTTACACCCTTCTGTTCTTACCTAAGTTAGTACATTAAAACTATTTTACTATTCACCAGCATTTTCAGGGGTTAAATACAGAAAAATAAGTGTCTTACTTCGATTAATAACACTAGAAAAATCTTACTAATTAGGGAAAGTACTGCTGAGCAAACTATTACAAACCTTGAGGCAGTGAATTGTATAGTAAATTTAAACTCATCAGCAACGATTTCTTTTCCGTTACGCCTCTGGAGTCCAGAAAAAAGTTCTCGCGTCAAGGCAAATTTAAACATTGTAAACTATCGATCCTCGATTGTTAGTTTTCGCCTCTTAATTTACAAATTATATTAAACCTTAAGAAAAACTTCTATACTCCACAGGCATGACGTGAAGTTCGAAGCCTGATACAGGGTCGAGCTCGAGACGAGACTCGCAGCCAGGCGCTTGTTCTCAGACCACGACAGGCTCTCGCTGGAAGCCCTCGATCACAAGGGCTTTTAAGCCTTTAAACATTTTCCCAAATTTGTTTATTGAAGATCTGCCCTAAGCTTCGCACGCCAGGTGAGTCATTATTGCAATTGTTGGTAATATTAATTTTAACTAAACGATGTCTAATTAACTGTACTCTCTATGTGACATACGAATATTTAATACTCAATGCAATGTCTGATATATTTTGGCAGACAACACAAATGAATTTTGCAAAAATTATGCAACTCAATTGTTCACTGAGTATAGAGTCGGATAGTTATAAATATAATTTTTTTTAATAAATTAATTACTCATTTAATCTTAAGTAATTATTTATTGTAATTGTATTTCATCATTCGTCCGCTTCCAACAGTGAAAACGTGTAAGATAATTTTGGAAACGTTCCTCGATTTGTTCGGATTGATAGTGTGGATCGATGCAATAGTGATGCAATAGATCGATTGCCATAGTGACATTGGAGCGACAAGAAAGCAACTTACATTGCCAGAGTTTCTACTTCTTGTTTATTGTAAAACTGTGTATGAGCCAGAATATATTTTCTTTCTCATCAAAAAGTTCATGCAAACCAAATGGGCTAAACGAAGAGCAATTGAATGAGAGATACAATCGTAGTTCACAAAGTTACGTGCGACTGTTATTCTTTACTGTGCATGTCATTTAAAGCTATTATAATTACGCTATTATTGTCCATTTTACTAGATTATAAGGGAACAAAATGTTGTTTCCTATATTTATTATTTAATTCCTCCTTTCATTCAGTAAATTGAGTAAATTATTAAATCCGCCTTGAAAATTTTGAATGATTGTCGTTTGGAAATTCCCGATCTTGAGAGAATTTTTTCTAATTTAACTAGTGGTTGTTAGTTTATTAGATAACTATCTGGGGTCTAAAATCTTGAAACAATCAGAAACAAAAAATTAGAAAAATAAAACAACAACAGGAACGTTTTATTTTGATGTTATTATAAATTTTACTGTTGACTTCTCATTTTTTCAACGGCTCTGAAACGCCGATCATTGCTGTAACTCAGACTGAACCAAGCTGCTCAATTTACTCGAACTCAGATGTTTGCTCTCACTGAATAATTCTAGGTACTCTGACTGAACCTCGTTGGTCACTCTTACCGCACTTAGATGGTTACTTCAACGAAATTTGATAAATATTGTTGGAAAATCTGCATAACTTCGGTAATTAGTTTGACCGAACATATCGTGTGTAAGCTGTTGAAAAAATACCGATTACTCTGATTATGATATTTTAAGCACGGGGAGGGAATTGGATAATGTGAATGACGCAAGTTAGACCTAGCAAAAGAACTTGATTCGAACGATTCAGCTAAACTGGCATATGGTTGAAGAGTAGAACAAAAAGATAAAAAATATGGTAAAAATTGCATAGGTAAAAATATAATTGAATCGAAAATATAAAGATTGGTAAAAATTAAATTGGGATAGTCAAATTCGAATCGCTGCTCTGGATTTGAGAGATTGAATTTTCTTTGCAACAATAGTTTAAACGGGTCAACATTTTTGCTCAATGAAAAATCTTTACACTTATTAAGCATTTCCATAATAATCGTAAGTAGTTACACTTTTAAATATATTGCACACATCCTCACAGTAAAATATATTAAAGCAGCATTGGCGTATGTGAACAAATGAACTGGACCGCCTTGCTGCTCGCACAGCTGCTGCAGCTGGTGGCAGCTGGAGAGTATCCCGCCTTCAAGGTGGTGATGAAAGACATCGACATCATCGCGCCCAACGTGTCGTACAGAGGCGACACTTTGTTTGAGTTTAATTGGTGGGCTGCGTGTTCTGTGTCGATTTATGTGCATTAAATCTGTTATAGGTGTATATAAGTATGAATGAAAAGTAAAGCTTAATGATTGCTGCCGACGGTATTTGCTCATCTACAGGCAGTTGACTGACACGTGCAGGAATGCGGAGGTTCGGTTGAGCTTATGTTTGAACGCGAGATCTAGCAATAGGTTCGTGACATTGACGTTAGTTACGATGAAGTGCAGTACGCGTTTATAGTTGTGTATTTCTTCACAGTATGTACATTTGAAGCTACTTTATAGCAGTATTATAGCAGAGTTATTATCACTTTATTGTAATTATCATTTTTTTAACATTTGAGCTAATATCAAATATATATTAACAGTGCAATGTTAATTTAACTTGACATTATTTTCAAACCAAAGTAATAAATTTTTGCGCACATTAAATGTTTCAATAACAAATGTCCGTTCAAGCATACCCAAGGAATTAATATAATATTGAATTATACAAATTAAGGTTAAATTTTTATATCTGGTCGAGCATGATCATATTGAACTGCTGTTCGATTTACGTAAATTATGTCCCAAAGTTTATATAAATATCCAACGATGAGACCTAAAAGATAGTAAATTAATATGGTCTCTTTTCAAACGCATATTAAGTACAAAAAGAATTCCTGGCACTTGCAAAAAATCACTCCTGCAAACCAATTCCAGGTGCTTGCCGCGCCAAGCGCCTCGTACAGCCGCAGTGCACGGCAGCGACGTACGATAAGCCCTCGTCTACGTGCAACCTCACGTACGTCAGTCAGTGCGAGACAAAAGTACAGAACACAACCGGCGTTATTGGTCTCTTCAAGTACGGTGGGTAAACTTTTATATAAGAATCATTATCCTGATTGTAATTGAAATATTAATAATAGTTATTTCAGGCAGAACAAATTCATGAAATTCCATATTTATTTGAAATTAAACGATGACTGGTTATTAGTTATTATTAAGCATGAATAAGGACACTAAGGCTGAATAAAAATACATCAAATTTAACCATGTCATTGAATGGTCATGAAATTAATATCGGCGAATAAAGTTTTATCTCAAGACCAATGAAGCTTCGTAATATTTGCAAGTAAACGCCTTCATACCTGCCCAAACTACGCTTGGGGACATCATTAAAATCACGTTTTTAACCTTAGAATAAACGTTGAAAAAGTAATTCATTGGCGGAAGTCTTCAGCTGCTGCCGAACTCAACGTCTTACTCAGGTCAAGCTTGATTAGATTATTAATTTGAAAATTTTTAAAAATAAAACGTACCACAGACACGGTCGTAAGAGACGTGTTCATCACCACGGCTTTCACAACCGACGCTTCTCTGGCAAACAAGCGGAGTCTCTGCAGGGTAGAAGGCGGCGAGCCTCTCGTCATCATGACCAAGCAAGTCAGAGACAAGGCAGTGCAACTCGTCAAAAGTGAGATTTGCTTGTCGCGTGAAATTCTGGAGAAGTACGAAACTTTTTTTAAGTATATAATTGTATAAATTAATTGGCATTGAATAGCTGATTTGATTTTAAACTATTTTCTGAATCAACGTTTCCAGTTGTCTTATGTTGAATCTTGGATTGCTATGCAGGATCTACCCGACCTCAATTCGCAATTCCGGTGTTCACAACGAGTTAAACTCTTCTGCTCTGATCTGACTCCAAAAAATCTTGTTATAATTATTAGTTTGTCGTCGAGGAGACAAAGCTGACTTGCACTAATTATTTACTTTATTTCACACAAATTTTCAAGCCTCCCAAAAGTTGACCATCGAGTTTATTAATGTCACTTGCAGCGTTAAAATTTTGCCATTGTGAAAATCAATTTCGACTGTAAATAAGAGCTACGGGCAGTAAACTTGCTACGAAACGCGCTACACTCGAAATTTTTAGAACTTACAAATAAATATTGAGCTACCAAAATATCTAACATTATTTCGACCGCACAAACCCCAAAATACATCGAAATCAAATCTCACATCTTATTTAATTCCTGTTTTAGTAATATCAAATTTTGAAGGCACGTCGTCACACATGAAAACATACATCACAAAATCAAATCGCTTATTTAAATAATTGCGAAGCATTCCTGATGGCGCTATGGCCAGGACTCTGCAAGACACAAACTGGGAATGATTGGGACTCATCTGTAATTCCAATTATCTCATGTAATTATAGTGAGAGGCCAAATTATTTGTGTCTGCTGCCAATGA
Organism: Hyalella azteca; assembly: GCF_000764305.2. Classification (NCBI taxonomy): domain Eukaryota; kingdom Metazoa; phylum Arthropoda; class Malacostraca; order Amphipoda; family Hyalellidae; genus Hyalella; species Hyalella azteca. Next base: position 47,431 of record NW_025932295.1, on the reverse strand, counting down.
AATTAACATTAATCATCATTAATAATTGAGTGAGTCATTATGGAACGCTCCACTTTCAACAGACAAAGGCCTGCAATATAGGAGTGTTGGAAAGTACGCCTGGCTGAGCGCCTTTAGGAGCAACAACCAACAATTCTTCTGGCCTGACGGCACCGACATCTGCAACTGCGCCTCAAATGCAGCCGATGTACAGGACTCTTATGGCGGCAAAGATGGACCAACAACAATGCGGTCGGAAAAAAACGTCATCCGGCGTTCAGCAGTTCAAAGATCCGCGGATTACCCAGTACTGTGCTACGACTATTAGATTCTGCTTTTTTTAAAGTTCCTCCCGAATTTATCACTTTTCCAGAAAGCCAAGCCTTAGCTGCTTTCCAAAATCATAGTCAATTCTATCGAGAACTATTAGTAGTTATGTTCTGGTAGCTCAAAAATCTACAACCTATTCAGATTAGTTCATCAATTCGAATGTTTTTTTTAGCGCATTTTCTCATTTATGGAAAAATGCACTATTGTGCTCGCCATGTCCGTCTGTCCGTCCGTCCGTGACCTCAAGTTTTTGTCGACGAGAAAATGCGCTCTCTGTCACTCACTGCAGTGAGTACTGAGTTATATTTTTTTATAACCTTTGTGTTCTGCAAAATCTACATGTCAGCTACCCCGGTATTTATATCATGCTGGTAAACCCACTCGAGTGTCCCCTTGCTTGCCGTAAAACAACGAACTACATAACATTAATATAATAGAATTGTTACGTGAGTCACTAACGCAGCGTCATTAATAGAATATAGATCAAACTCTACCGTCTACTTACGCACATTAGTCTGCACTAAGTCCTCCAAATCTATATCAGTTTGATGAGGTATTCATGACGATCTAAAGTTGTCGCCTAAGCCTTATTACGTACTGCAGTGTATCAGAATAACTGAGGTTTTGTTTTTATGTTAACAATGCAAATGACCATCTGGTTCGGAACTATGGCTAAAAACTTTAAAAACTTTCCATTTAAAAAAATTAGTATAACTTAAAATTAATCAATTTATCGTAAAATAAGTATATAATTCCCACTCTAGTTTATCTCGCACACCAAAGTTGATTTGAATTTTTGTATATATTTTATTTTCCTTCGCTGTACGAAAGTTTTTAATGCCGAATTTGGAATTGAAATATTTTTCGCTATATATTAAGGGCATTATTAATTGCATTCAGACACAAAATCGTGAGTTAACAATGAATATTAGTGCATTATTTTTAGAGCTTTCTGTTCTCATAGGTAGTTAAATAACGGAATACTACAGTATTTGTAACACTTTTTGAATTCGCATTAAGTTATATTCTCGCACTAAACTCCGCGGAGTTTTTTCCAGGGTCGTTTCAGCTAAGTTGATGTTGCAATAATTTCCTCATGTTCAAGAAGACAAATTTAATTTGAAGACTGATGCTCGAAAAGTCATTAAGATGAGGCTAATTGACCCAATTAAGTCATTGATTACTTGCAGCATTAATCAGATCTTGTGTTAAGAAATCGTAACCGTGATTATTTATGGATATTTGTCAAAGTTTTAGTGGGTGCATGTTTGAAGCCTGGAACTATTAATACATTTAAATGACGCTGCCGAGGTCCATTCCGTAAATAAATAAATATGAAAATAAAGTGGCCAATGGCCCCAGACATTAACGTTGGATGACAAATCTCTTTCTACTTAAAGAAGGATAAATAAAACTGAACATCAATGAATTAATTTTAAAGACATATCTTCAGGTACAAAAGCAGATATACAAACTGTGCGTTTCTTTAGGCTAGCTATCGGAATTGAAAGAAAATTTTTTAAGTCTTTATTTTGGAGCCTTTCTGCACACACAAAAATGAGAACATAAATTAAAAATAAACTAATAAATAAACTAATCGAAGCAAAAAATATTGCACGGATCACACACGAATATTAAAGAAACAATATAACTACCTTGCTGGGACCTGGTGACTACACAGAGGCTAGTGCCTCCATTACACTCGCTTCTCTTCACTAACGCACTGTTGACTCATCAATAATAACATGATCTGGTGGTACTTTTATTTATTTCTTGTATTCAAAACGTAAGAAAATTATAAGTTAACGTTTGAAAGTAAGCAACATTATGTAGAATCAAAGATTGCTTATCACGAGTGAAAAGTTCTTATTAATATTAGTTATAAATTTTGACTAGATACTAACCTGTTCACTCAGTGGCAACTATTCATTATTCGAGTAACAGATTTATCGAGTGTTATCTGTTTTATAAGTCATTTTACTAATAATATCTAAAGGTTTCCATTGCTAACATTCTTATTCCTTCTATATGTTTTTCCAAACAGAATCTATAATATCTTCTATCTAAACAAATTAATTAATTTGTTTTATCTTCGGCATGCCTAATATAGTACTCTCTCATCATATCGAAGTTTTCATGACTTATTAATCACGAACAACTGAGGGTTGATAAATAATTGAATGTAAATTAAAAATTCAGACGGTTCTAACTCTAAGTCGATTAAACAGAATGCAGCAAAACATATTCATCATAAATACAGTTTGTTCAGGTTAATTTGATTTACACAAAAGAAAGATTCAAGAAACTACGGTAACCATTAATTTTGGTTGGAACTTTCCATGCGATCGATAATAATTAAAACTTCACAGCAAGATTCTTGCGTTTTTATAAGAATATAATTAATTAACTCCTTCATATCACTAGATTGATAGGCTTTAATATGAAAAAAAATGCGGTCTAGTGAATGTATTTTTTTTTTGCGAATGAACGAAACTTATCAAAGAATATTAAAGGATTGATAATTTCGGGCTTTAATATTTATTAGGGTTTAAGTGAAAAGAAGCAGGATTTAACACCTCATCACCGCCTGCTCCGTGCCTACAAAGATAATGTGGCCTACCTGAAGTACTACAAAATCCTTCGGTTAATCGCTGGTGAAGAGCTGGATCTTGGAGCTGGTCCACGCCCGCGCAGAGGTAAGTTGCCGGGGCCGATGTAGCGGTCGCAGCTAGAGCGCCTGGGGTGCCTCCGAGGGTTGGTTCCGGTGCAGACGACATCCACTCTAGCACGTGCCCACGTATGTCCCGACCATGCTTAAGCTAAGCTTCCATGCAACTCTTTTCTTCATGAGTCCAAAGGTAAACCGGGGCCGAAGATTCTTCATAAGTTCCGTACAATATGACTTGATGTGTCGACAGATACGGTAAAATTGAATCCAGCACGAATCTACGACAGCACCCTTAGAGTTGCCGCTATGAGGACAGGCAACGAACTGGCGAAGACTCTTCAGAGAAGAGCGAAGTAAAGTAGGGGGCGAGATGTTAGTTTCACGTTGAATGTGCACACTAAAACTGCTTCCAACGTCACCCAAATCATTTGAGGCACAGAGCAGGTTAGGATGCTTAATTTATGCCCGAAATTTATCAGAAATTAAAACTAAATCATACATTTTTTGTTTACAAGTATGCCTTGAAGCACAAGTAAAGCATGTAGCACAAATAAAGTATGTATTACGGACTGTTGAATCGAACCGATGAATCCATCAATAGAAGCGTTTCTTAAATTTTTAAATTCCAATGGTTGTGGAATTTCAACTAGAAATTTCCCCCCTAAACCATGAAATGTATTCAGTTGACACCGACGAAAATGCAATATGAGTTACACGAGTGTTAGTTAAGTCATTCCTAAATTCCATTTAATTCCAATAACTGTAGAAATTCAATTAGAAATTCCTTAACCTAGAAAATTCTTTCAATCAACAAATACAAAAATACTGCACGAACTTCTCTAGGGATAGTTCATTCGTTTTAGAATTCCATTAATTTCCAAAAACCGTTTGAATTCGACTCGAAATTATTCAAGCCTATGAAATACTTTCACTCCATAACGGGAAAATTTTGTATGATTTTTTTCTCGAACGTCAGTTCAATCGATTCTGAAATTCATCTATGTCAAAAAAATACGGTAATTCATCTCAAAATTTACCACTAACTCAAAAAATGCAGTCACTTGATAACGCCAAAAATGCTCAATTAATTTCAAATGTGTCAGTTTAGTCATGGTACTAAAATTACGTTCTATTATTGAGCTGTAATTGGAGCAAGAAAATCTATACATAAACCATAAATAAAAAAAAAGTTTAAGCTCAATTATGATTAATACCATATTCGGATCATGAATACATTTTACATAATTACATTTTATATAATTTCTATTAAAACTTTATGTAACCATAAAAAAAATTTTTGAATAAAATGAATATAATAAAAAATTATGATCTAAATCATCGCTTATTATTATTTAGACCTTAAGACCTAATTCTTATCCCATTGTCATCAAACATTTAATTTTATATCATTTCTTAATAGAATAGAAACCGAAGCAAAAAATCTTTAAAGCATGATTATCTCTCAATCACAGTCCACACTCGTGCGCAAAATGTTTAAACATGTTTGTTGTTTGTATCTCGTTCAAAATGTGCACTTATAAGCAACGTGCCCATAATTGATTTGCCTCTCGATCAAAGTTTGCACATGTACGGGCCTAAATTCTTTGTTTTGCATAATGCAAAACAAAGCTTTTGCCCAGCTTTTGATAAGTACCCGAGATTATGGTTCCAGAGGACTCGAATATTCCTCATTATGAATACTCGGTTCGTTGTGAAGAAGAAAAAAAGATCCAATAAATAAGTTCTATGCTCAAGACCAGACAAATTTTAAATATTTAATTTTGACAAACGTTATGTAGGAATTAATTCATTATTAAACGCCATAATTTAATGAATTAATTGAATCATTGATCGTTCGACGAGCGCGGTAAAGTGATCGGCATCTTATGATGAACTGGTCTGGCACGAGGCACAAAATTTCGCTTATATTTGACTTCATTAACAATTGTTCGAAATGATTATATTCCACTCAATCAAACGGTACTCTTATCGGCAGAATATTTCAATTCGCAATTGCTTAAATTCATGGAGTTTAATGTATGAGGTATTGGCACGGTGAAATTTCGTATGGCGATATTTTAATTCCAGATTAAAGCTAAGTGGCACTCAAACGACTCAAGACTCTGTTTAAGATAATGTATGCTGATTCATAAATATAAATAAAAGCTTTATGAAGGCTTAAAGAGAAGATTTTGACTATAATGTAATCGGTTTGAACGGAAGGACCTAAGACTGAAGTAGTGTATTTGTGAATGCTTTCATCATGTCTTTCATCATAGCTTTCATGTTTAAATCATTATAATCCTTATATCATCTATCAGTCATTAATATCATTATATCATAATGGCGACTAATATCCTACATCTCAATGATCTAATCATAACGAATAACATCTTGCATTTCTCAATGATGAACAACATAATCCATGAGCCAGTATAAGTATGAAAGAAGTTAGGATGTTTTTCCTTAATCTCATTTCTTCTAAAACTGCCATTGATGGCAAATTAGAAAACAATTCGCATTCTCACTCTTGGAGAACCCCTCGAGCCCAGGGAGCCTAAGGGAGCCTGATGGAACTCGAGGGAGCCTGAGGGAGCCTGATGGAGCCTGAAGGAGCCCGATGGAGCCTGAGGGAGCCTGAGCTAGGGAGCCTGGGGAAGCCTGAGGGAGCCTGAGCTAGGGAGCCTGAGGGAGCCTGAGGGAGTCTGAGCTAGGGAACCTGAGGGAGCCTGAGGGAGCCTATATGGGGGAGGAAGTTGTACGAAGGTTACCATGGACGAGTTACCAAGAGATGGGTTAATACGGTGCCTATGGTAGCAAGGGTAATAACAGGACAATAAGTAAATCTGGTAGTTTATTCTGGTAGGTGAGTGAGAGACTTGAATTAATTATGAGAACTGAGGTGATTGCGAGAATTGTATCGGGTAAGAACCGTGCGAGTAAATAGGGTGTTAATGGAGTATAGACGAGATCGTGTAAAATAAATGTGTACAGGTAAGATTCAGTGATTTAATTAATTAATTAATTTTATCACAACACATGAGAAAACAGCCGTAGTGCATTAGCAGCAAGTAAAGGAAATTTCGGGGTATAAATTGGATGGTGATAATAGCGATCAAGACTAAAAAGCAATCACTGAGTCTCGTGGCTTTTTGAAGCACGTAACTTCAATATTTAGAGAGCAGCGATCAAGACTCATACAAGCACTGTGACATTTGAATTACGTAGCTTATAAATCTAGAGAGCCTCAAGAGCAAACAGTGTTGGTCGGGTAGTCTTTTGAAGTACGTAGCTTTAATATCTAAATGTCATAGATTCTAGAGCGTATACTGTGTAGTGTGTAGGTCAAGAAGCCACATAGGTCCTGAAATGTTATCAGACGTGACCGAAATTCCGATGCTCCAAAATATTTGAGATGCGATGCTATATGGTTTGCTTCTTATGATTTGAAATGCGGTGCTATATCCTCCGTTTAAAGGTCATACTTAACTCTATGACAAACATGATTTCCATTCTTGTGTGCTTTGATACAGTCTTAGGCAATGAACGGGGAAAAAGGGCAATCCGACATTTTATGGGCATTCGAAGTACAACTTATGTTGAACACAGCACATTGTATTTAAGGTTTGTCTTCATTCCTGTACGCAGGATCACGTTTTTCTCAGAGAGCATCGTTGCAGGTCCATCAACATAGTAGGGAGTTTTTACATCATTTGTATTTGATGCACAGTTGGATATGTCGCTGCCGTCAGGCCAGGTGAAGGGGAGAGACAAGTTTGTTTCATTGCCAGTCGCACTCAACCAGGCAACTTTGTCCAAATTTGGAGAAGCTTTTATCGTGTAATCTGTTGACATGTACACCATGAAAACAATTCGAATTTCATTAAAATGTTTTTAAACAATCTATTTGAAGTTTAATTTCAAGGAAAAAAGCATAAGTTTATGTTTTTTGTATGTCTTAACTTTCAGCAACTCAGTTCGTTTAGAATAATTCTAGGTGTGTCGAACCTTCTCTGCTGGCTCCAATACTTTAGAATATCCAAAAATATCTAGTCAATGGAAAGTGATGTTTTGAAAATAATTATCCATCGATGATTCGAACCACGATTTTCACCAAATAATTCCAAAATACAAGTAAGTATATGGCTTTAATTAGCTAGTTTTCATATAGCTTCCTAATTAACTATTAGGCTATTATTATTACCTATTAAGTCATCCCTCAGCTCGCCTCTCTATAAAGATATGAATTTTTGTGGATTTTTCTTTGCTTTTAAATTCTTAGTTTATTTGCGATTTAAGCAAACAAGTGATATAAATTATTTACTTGTTTAATTTTTTAAAATTGATAATTACTTGTTTAAACAAACAAGTGATATGACAAACAAGTCATTCCGAAGCGTACAAGATGTATTAAGTTACTTTGTAATTGGTCGTGCTTTCATTTCTATATAATTCGTGAATTTGTATGTACAAATAAATCTCACCCTTGACGAGTTGCACTGCCTTGTCTCTGACTTGCTTGGTCTTGATGACGAGAGGCTCGCCGCCTTCTGCCCTGCAGAGACGCCGCTGGTTCGCCAGAGACCCGTCGTTCGAGAGAGCGGTGGTGATGAACACGTCTCTCATTACCGGGCCTGAAATTGGTTCAAAGATTTCTCAAATATATTTTTCTGCCCTGTCCAAAATTATCTGTTATTCATCAAACTTATCAAGTAAATTAAGATGAGGGAATTACGTTGATAATCTCTCATTACTGTCATTTCAATTCATATGGTTATTTGTGCTGAGAACTACGGTGGGTTCACATATTTACACGCACTCAATACCAACTTATGAATATTGTTATTTGTTGGTTGGGAAGTGGCCAATTTAAATACCTTCACACTAAATTCTTATACAGTCTTCTCAGACAAAATTAATATTTCAGTTGAAATTATAAATTGCGCTAATAATTCATTGCTAATCATTCAGAATTCACGCACCATACTTGAAGAGACCAATAACGCCGGTTGTGTTCTGTACTTTTGTCTCGCACTGACTGACGTACGTGAGGTTGCACGTAGACGAGGGCTTATCATACGTCGCTGCCGTGCACTGCGGCTGTACGAGGCACTTGGTACGACAAGCGCCTGGAATTTGTTCTCATTTTATAATATTGATTTGCGCGTTCAATGGTGTGTAGTCAACTGTTTAGTGTCATATGCATGGTATTTTTGCAATATTTCTGAATTTTAACTTGAGCAGCAGCTATGGGCATGCACTCAAAGACTTTTAGATGCCTGAATAGAAATACCTGAAGTCAAGAATAATTTGTGATGCTAAATGTGAAAGACTTTTTACCTTTTGGAAAAAGCTATATTTAGCTTTGGAATTATTGCATTTAATGTTATTTTCTTGAGTCAACCAATAAAAGATCCACAGTTTGAAAATCTGAAATTAGAAGCTCATTCACTTGAAATTAATATATACAAATACGTATTAAATGAAAAAAGGTCTACATTACCACCTCAGATATAAATTCTGTATTATCTGTCGGAGTCTCAAAATAAAACCAGAAGCTAATAAAGAAATTTTGGTAAATATTCGATCAATTTATACATAAAACTATACAAAACTACCTCCATTATTTCACTACACAAACTACTCAGCCTCGTAACTCGACCCACATAACTCACACAAAGTGTCGCCTTTGAACGACACGTTGGGCGCGATGATGTCGATGTCTTTCATCACCACCTTGAAGGCGGGATACTCTCCAGCTGCCACCAGCTGCAGCAGCTGCACGAGCAGCAAGGCGGTCCAGTTCATTCTTGCAGCTCTATCAGATATGCTGTAATGGAAAAAATAATGTTAACTAGTTGAAGTGCCAGCCTTTATAACCCATAATAGTTGAGAATCCCTCATGAAAGCATCTTTATTANAATATAATATAATATAATATAATATAATATAATATAATATAATATAATATAATATAATATAATATAATATAATATAATATGATATAATAATTGCAATAATAAGTAAACAAGCGAATAAACAATAAATCATTATTACATCAAACTCGTGCAATGTGTGATAGTGGCTGCGACATTGACTACTGATAATTATAAAAGTGTATGGGCTATTATATATTATATATAAACTTTTTCCATTACCTGGATCTGAAATTTATCTTATTTTGGATTTGAATGGTTGGATATTGAAAAATTAATATATAAGTTTAGAATTGAAATTTCAGATTCATGAAATTTGAATTTGAACGTAAGATATGAAGATGGTAATTCAATCAATAAATCACAATTTGCACTAAAGAATTGTTTTCAGTGTAACGAATTAGTGCAAAACAGTACAAAAACCTAGTGACCGTTGGCGTCGAGTGAGCGCCAGTCGAGAACTGAGAACCTTCGTATTCATTCCATCACAAACTGCGCTCAGTGCAGAGTTTCCTTCAGTATGCATATGCTGTCATGGTAAAAGAACGATAGAATAAACTTAGTGGTTTACTTTGCAAATAATTCAGAGGCTTAATTAAGGCTCGCTATATTTAAAGAGCGTTACAACTAACAATTGAGCCTTGCTGAAGTTGAAGAACAAACGACGTATAAAAAATGCCCAAGTAATTTATTCGTCCAGTGTGGGTCTAATACACTATTGGCATCTTGAATTCTATTTAATTATTCAGGTTAATAGTTTTTATTCTTCTAGTGCTGGCAGTTGTGTCGTTAGACATTTAGTTCCCTTGCATAGTTATTATTGTTAATGCTCACTCATTGAAATTATTGGGTAAGGTTAACTTCCATTACTGAGAAATAACGTAGTGATGTTTTCCACGTGCATTTACCACATGCATATAAAATAATATTTAAAGGGCCAATTATTACACAATTAGACATAACAATGCTGATTGTGTAATAATAAAAAAATAACAATAAAATATGTTCGTTACATATAAAAATAAATGAGACAATTTATATTTTGTACCAGGTGCAATATCAACAGGAGGGCAAAATATAATGTGAATTCAAATATTTGACACGCGTGCGGTACACGAACAGTAATGTCAGGTTTAATAAATTATCAAAATAATTTAATTAAAATCGTAATGATAAATGCCTGGCTGGAGAACCTCTGGAATGTCGTAGTCGATATGCACATATAACATGCATATCATTACTAAAACAGACATGAAAAACTGATTGAGCTGAGCACGATTGTAGTATGGTTATATGGTGTATGGATGGTATGGTTTTTTCAGTAATGCATTCATATATAAGTATGAATTAATGCAAGGCTTGTGAGAAAATCGAACAATTCGTCACGTGTCGAAATCATGTAAATATTGACAAGATCTAAGTGATCGTCTTGGAATAAATTCAATGTAAAGGCGAATAAAAGGTGGATTTAGGTGAAACTGAATATCATCTGCCATGTACATTTATGAAACTTACCTACATGTGTGTATGTGACATCCCTCCAACAGACTTTGACCGGCCGGCTTTACTAAATTGTTTTTATATCAATCCTCTGTACAGATTTCAATTCATATGAATAACAGTTAAATGGTAAATGTAATTTTTGTTCCCGGAAATGTTTTACTCGAAATATTTGTCTCTTATTAACTGATGCAAATCGAATCCATTTAAACTTTATTTTTGGACATACTCTACGGTTTTTGTAACTTATTAATGCAATATTTTTGACAAACCCCAGGTACAGATAGTTCCCGGGACACAATGTTGTGGTAGTAAGAGAAACATGTCGGGACACAATGTTGTGGAAGTGAGAAAAACATGTCGGGACACAATGTTGTGGTAGTGATAGAAACATGTCGGGACACAATGTTGTGGTAGTGACCAAGTTTGAGGTTACGAGATACAGTGGTACCGGCAGAGCTGGTATGGAGCGCCGGTTGAAGCGCCTGCATGGTCTGTACTCACTGCAGAGGAGACGGGAGAGGTATGTCATTCTCTACACATGGAAAATGATAACCGGAATGTCGCCACACTTTGAAAGTGAGACCTTCATGATTGAGACACATCATAACGAGAGAAAGGGAAGACTGAGCAGGATCCTCCCAATACTTAACAGATCTGCGGTCAGATTTCCTTAATTTTGTACGATGCTATTTGCTTATTTTCCTTATTTATGTACCCTGCTTGAGAAGTACCAAAATCTCTCTTCATGACCGCACTTAAACACAATAAAAAAATGCAAGTTCATTATCTCCCAAAAATGTTTTATCGTTTATGTTTTTTGTTTATTTAACACTTATATTTTTGGATTCTTAAATTTTTCGAAATAATTAAAAAGTTAGATCAAATTACATAATATTGAACATGATATTGGAAGAATTTAATAAAATTTATTGATTAAATTGAAATATTTGAAAAATTACGCATAATATTTGTACGGCAAAATAAAAAATTTACGTACAGTATGAATTTGTCCAAGAGCATTTTTTGTCTTCCGGTTTACATGTAAAATGTATATGTGCGAATTTTTCAAGTAAGGTTGATGAAAGTAAGTTCTCTTTTAAATATTGTTTTAATTTTGTGGCACAGCAGACAGATATCAATGCCGCTCGAATCAAATGGAAAAAGATGAGATAATCCTCCTTGTGATGCCATATAATTGTCTATAAAATAGTCTATAAAAAATATAAATAGTCTATAAAAAATATAAAATAGTATATATAAACATATATATACTATTTATATATAAAACACTTACACCAATGTATAAATGCAATTAACTGACGCTCGTGCAAGGAGGTACACATGAATTCATCAACATCAATAAAATTATTCAACTAATACGATAATGTATTATATAACAATATTATAAAAAGAAAGAACAATAAAGAAAAACAACGAATAACCGCTAGAACCGCTGTGTTCCAACACACGTGTTCTGATCAAAGCTCTTCCTTGAGTGGCACGTCGTTTAGTGTCGACTTGAAGGTTTTCCAGAGCGCAGTATAAAAACTGTCATTTATCCAACCCTGAACTCAAAGTGCACTTAGTGAATGCAAGAGATTCCAGGTTACATCTTTTACCGCAAAGTGCTGTGAATGCTTTCCATCAGCAATACAGACGTTCCGTGTACCATTAGCTATAAATTGAATTTTATTTCAAAATATTCCCGTTTTTTAGATGATGACAAGCATGAGGTTTGTATTATTTCAAATAGAAGACATATGCTTTTTCTATAGAAATGATTCTTACTGCCTGATTATTGAGTTCACTTATTCGTTACTTTTTTCACAAAATCTTCCAATTCTTAATGATATTTTTGTTTCTTTAATTAGATAATGTATATATTTTTAATGTATTTTGTCCGTTGACGAGCATCTAGAAAAGCAGAAAAGAGAAACGCAAGCAAATTTCTTCGATTTGTTCTTTCGTTATCATTTACCAGGTGTGATGTTATTTGTTAGCTAAATGTTGTTATTAGCTTTGGCTGCCTTTGGAGCTTTCAACTATAAAATGATAGAATTAAATTATTTTAGTAGCATTTGCTCTGGAAGGATTCTCTCAACATAAAAATGAATTCACAAATTCTAATTCCAAATTACACTGCTAGGGGCGCATTCCAACGAAAATAAAAAATAAAGCCGTCTTAGCCTTTGCCTTATTCAGCCAAGTGATCGAATAGGTCTAACCATTAGCTACAGTGAGAAAAAATTTTTTTTGAGAATATTTATTGGTAAATATGAACACTGAAATATGATTAGGACTAATGCTGAGATGACGACTTGAATTGGTACTATTACTGAGACTCCTGAAAATGAATACACAAACATGAATAAATACCTAATAAAGAATCGACTCGAACATAAATGTTGTACCGTAATCAGAAGCATCAAAATATAACCATTAAAAATGAGTTAAATATTTTACAAATTATACATGCATGACAAACGACAGTAAACTTAACATCCGTTGTTTCCGCTGTTCCTATTTACACAAGACGTTCCTAATACTTTTTTGTTCGACGGCAGCCACAAGACTAAAATAGCTTTCGCAATTTCCGAAGTCATTTCAAACTCCCTCTGATACAAAATGAAAAATATGTAACTAGTCCAATCCCAAACAACACCAGCTATTATAAAATGAATATTGTATTTAGCATGAATTGGTACTAGAATTCCTACTCTTTTTAGCGCATTTTCTCATTTATGGAGAAAATACACTATTGTGCTCGCCATGTCCGTCTGTCTGTCTGTCCGTCCGTCCATCTGTCCGTCTGTCCGTCCGTCCGTGACCTCAAGTTTTCGTCGACGAGAAAATGCGCTCTCTGTCACTCACTGCAGTGAGTACTGAGTTAGATTTTTTTAATTAATTAAATTGGCTTTTTACAACTTTTGCTAAGCTAAAAATTGCATCTATTTATAAAAACTTGATTTTTAGAGTAGTTCTTATTTCTAATATTGATAAGCTTAACTGAGTTGTTAAATTTAAATCTAACTTTTTTCTGAACTATTAATTTTCTCATAACTATTTAAAATTATCACATCGACCGAATCATATGAAATACGAGTGTTTTTCTGATAATTTAACTTATTGTTATTGACAAGCGTTATTGATCCTTCTGCTTCTTTCAGTAACCTACTGAACTGGAAAAACCTATCTAGCCATTGATAAAAAATGAAATAATTGTTGGGAAGGATTTTTAACATAATTGCTGTAGAAACAAATGTAAATACTGAGAAATAACCTTGGTGATTCATGAATCAATGACCAACGTATGTTAGAAATTTCAAAAATTGGTCACTGGAACAAATGCCGCGCGAGCTGCGCCGCTACATAATATCACAAACAAAAAGATGGTTGATGTTACGTGACTCGAAGTGAAGTGAAAATCGAATATGGAGATTATTGGAAGATTCTATAATATCTTTGCGGTAAAAAGAAAATATTTATGAGTAACAAGCTACATCTCCAAATTCAGCGTCGCATCTGCTGCTGCATTTTATAATCCAGTAGAAATGGACTGTAGGACTGGAAAGATGAACTGGAGCCTCTTGCCGCTGCAACAGACGCAACTTATTTTACAAACGTTAATTTCAACAAAAACTTAAATTTACCATTCCTGCTCGTAACGGAAAATTCACTTTGATGGTAAGATCTGTGTGTTCTCATTGACCCTAGCATGAATATCTTTAACATTATTGTTATGTTTTTTATCAGAGGTCAGCAGTAATTTCCCTAAGTAATTTCGACGCTTAGGCTGCACCATGACGCACGACATACCCGGCTATAAATAAATCAACACTAAAACTAATATGGAAGTTTTTGCACTATGACGGCGTTATGTCAGGTTTGCCCTTATTTAGTTTGGAAAGATTTTCTCATATTACTTTTCTCGATAATTTTTTTATTTAGACACCAGTAAACATTAAGCTATTCAAATTCTAAAACACGTGTTTATTTTTTTCAAACGTTTATTTGAACACAATAATAAACAAACAAAAATCTTGAACCACTAAGTGTTCTTCCAACCCTTTTATTTAATGCCGTGAAGAAAACTACTTCTAAAATTGATCATCAAAACTTAAAATATTACTGGCTAAATTTTATTACATCAATGAAATTCCCCGAAAATGTACTTCTGCAAGTCCATTGTAACTTTCGTGCCGAAATATCACAGCCACAGCCTGTTGGGAGAAATCTAAAACACGACCTATTATTTTGACTTATACAATTGAAAGTATCGTTGAATAACTGACTGAAAGTAGTAGACTTTTCTTAACATTACTTATAATATTGAATCAATTACTTAGGAATGACACTTCATGCAGGTCGAAGCATAATGCTTGGCTGAACTCATATTGGGGCTGTCATTTCTGGGCAAGCGCTCACTGAAGGCGGTCGTTTGATAATTTTGCTCGGTGTTTTACTTTTAATGGTGATAATTTTTCAAATATTAATATAGATGAATATCTCAATATAAATTTTGCCGAATTTTCATATGCAAATTTTACATTATGATTTAACATTTGTTCCCTGGAGCTATCTTTCTTTATGCCACCATCGCAGACCATGTGAGTAATAAATACAAATTCTAAAGAATTAGTGAACTTACTCTATTTTAGCATTTAAAATAATTTTTCATTTGACCATCACTATGATTAAATACATTATCATTATGAACTATAAATGTTTATACGTATTACTGAGTATAAGACTTTGCTTTATGCGATACCGATAAAAGATAAATCTCTTCAAAAAACACCGTTACATAATGGGGGTATTGGGCTTATTGAATCCCGTAGGCATCATGAAGTTCTAATTCCAACTGCTGTATTGTAAAGCATATTTCTAATCAATATCAATGCATCAATATTGTTCAGTAAAATTTTACTCTTTTTAGTATCAATTAAAAACATTTTTCTTCGCTCGAGCATCGATAAAATCTTTGGTAATTTTAAAAAATTCCCAATGCTCAACTGCAATGTTATTGTTTCTTGAAGCCTTCGAGGGTAACTCGAGAGATTGGAATCGTTGAAACTATAAGAATTATGCAATAGCCATTAATTCTATTCCTGATTCATAGTTCAAATGAGATTCATGTTCTAATTCTTATTAACTGAGGAAAGTAGAGGAGATCTTATCACTTACAACCGCCATGTAGCATTGTTGGGTTAAGTTGCCCGTTTAACCTGCTACTTATCACTTACAACCATCATGCAGCATTGCTGGGTTGAGTTACCTATTCAACCTGATACGTATCACTTGCAACCACCATGTAGCATAGTCAGGTTAAATTGCCTGTTCAACCTGCTAGTTATTACTCACAACCAACATGTAGAATTGTTCGGTTAAGTTGCCCGTTCAACCTGATATTTCAGTCAAGACAGGCAATACATTGATTATATCCCTGGGCAACCTCCTCCACGCACCATATCAACCACCGCCCTTTGCGTGACTTGCCATGTTAACCGGTTATTTAACACATGAAACGGCTGAACGCAGCCAGGCTAACCTGTCATGTAAGCCACTTTCACACTTTTAGGTTAACCTGCAATTAGGATAAAGTTCATCATCTGTGAAATTAGTGGACTAGATGCGTACCTACAGAATATTTGTCGACCTCACAATCAACGTAAATAAAAAGTTGGCCGCAATTCGGTCGTGGTCAACGCCTGACAGTTGGTATGACTATTTAGTTCATGGCTGTCATTACTATATTTGGATCTGTCAGAGCGATCGAACTTTTATCGAGTTTTAGAAAAAATGCTTTTTGTTATCCTGAAGCTGATCATTGCAGTAGTGTGGTTTGTAGTAAAGAACTTTGCTGCAGTAATTTGTACAAAATTATAAAATTATCTGTGAAATTTAATTTTGTTCTGAAATTGATGTCCGCTACATAAAAATCAATCTATTGATATTTCACTGTATAAGGTTTATGCAAGCTCAAGATCACGTTAGGAAGTTCAGGTATTGTTCTTCTTATGTGTTTTACTAATATATTTTTTACTGCACAGTTAAACAATCTTGCAACTTCACAATGTTGGTTATGAAAGTACAATGAACATTGAATGGACTAGTGTCATTTAGTTCACGATCTAGTATGATGATAAATTGACGGTCCAGTTAATCCAGCAGCAAGTTAAATTTGAGGGACCCTCAATTTAACAAAAAATTAAAATTCGCAGTCCCAAAGCGAAAGCATGTAAATTATTAGTCAATAAAAATTTGTATGAATGTCCTCTGTCAATTGTAATGATTTCAGTTTTAATGTTTCAAGTCTAGATAAATAAAATTTAAAAATTAAATTTTTGTTTCAAGTCTCTAGTAATAAAATTTTAAATTTCATTCCTTTGAATTATTAAATTAAATTTTTATTATTATTAAAAAATATTATTATTAAAATTATTATTAAAAAAAATTGATTAGATTTTTTCATTCGTTCCTGAAAGACATAGTTTAGGCTGAATTTCCGAAAGGCCTAGTTTACGGATATTCGACTGATTGCGTGAGAAATTCATCGGCTCACGAATGTCTTTAATCTTCAACTCAAGCGTACGATTGTAATTCAATTAAACGCGTCAGCCTTTTAAATTGCTATTTTTTACTCCCATTCACTTCCTCTCACTACCATTTATAACGGGTAGTGAAAGGACGGCTCATCCTCTTCAAACACCAAAATATTAATAGGCCTGACACTGAAGGTACGACAACTTCTACGCTGATGAACTTGGATGTTATATCAGCTTTTTCGTAATGAGGTTTCTCGACCATTTTTGGTTGAGACGTGCAAGCCGAATTAGAAGTGATTACTGATTTATATTCAATGTCAGGTAATTAATTCAAAACTACGTTTTTGATCCCGTGAAATTGAATTTTTCTTCAGTTTTCAGCAAGGCGACACTTCTAGTGTGAACAAATTGCAACAAAACTTTGAAGTAAGCCCTTGTCTTGACTAATGAGAGTTGTTTCTACTGCTGGGCACAAACCCACGGCTGGCTCTTGTTGGTTACGAAAATGAAACGAATTTGTAAAACAAATCGAAAAAGATGGGCGCACTGAGAGATGATACGTATCATCTCGATATTTACATACATGTAAAACAAAGAACCACCTCGTAGCAATTAGAACTTCATCAAAATTTTAGTTTAAAAAAAGTGGGGGACGCGCTGCCCCATGTTGCCCTATCATCTCGATATTTACATACATGTATCTCGATATACAATTCACGATATTTTTCGATGCATTTTACAATTGTGAAATATTTAGGATGCAGATTTCGATCGTGATATTTCTTTGATGTCGTTTACGATCGTGATATTTTTATGATGCAGTTTACGATCGTGATTTGTTATGATGTAGTCTACGATCATTGGCAGTGAATTTCCAATCTACGGCTCAAAGGAGTCACGCACGAGTTCGGCCATTATTTTTAGAAATATTAGTGATTATAAACATCATTGGTGATTATATATTACAATGACGATTATATATATATCATGAGTTTTCTTGAATCACAACTTCACCATGAATTTAAAAAAAGCCAAGCAAATTCACCATATTTTCAATGATGATGTGGTAAATATGCCAGACGTTTCATAAATTCTTGCCTAATTCTTTGTGAACAATGGTGATGTTTGAACAATATACCGATTACGTATATTTTTGCACTGATACACTGATTACGAATATTTTTACACTTATAAACTGATTACGTACGTTGTAATCGTGTAATAAAAGATGGTCTGTGACTGGAAGCTCAGTTAATGTATCCAAACTTTCTTCTAAATTCTTCCATGAATTCTTGTTCGTCGATAAGTGGTCGCTTCACTACGTCTTCTCGTATAGATGCCGTTGATGTGCCTCTTAACTCTTTTGTCACGGATACATTTAGCGTCGTTAATTCTATTCGTACCTAGTGGTTTGGGACCGAGAAGTGCCTTCAGTCACTAAGTGGTTAATCTTTCTAAGTGTCTGCATTCAGAAATTTATATTACATCCATCTATTGAATCAATATAGTTCCATTAGGGCATCGTTATTCCTGCAAGCATATTTAGGCATGAGTTTCTCAAAATTGACTGGACTTGTAAATGGACAAAAAATTTTAGGACATTTTCCATGCTGTTATGCCTCTTATGATAATAACAGATGTTGAACTAGAAGGCTAGCAATTATGTCAGATTGCCTGTAACGATTTTTGACATTCAGGTCACAGAAGCACGTTCATATTAAAGCCTGCAGACGCACTGCAGGTACACACGCATATTGGATCTGGCCAAGCATGTCAGTGAAATCGTAATGTGAACACAAAAAATCGGCTCACAACTTGTGACCATGTATGACCATCGCATAATCTGGTAATCGATCTTATAGATTGTTCAAATATATTGTAAGATCTATATCGTTTTTCTTCTATCTCTACAGTAAGATTTCCTTGAGTTTGGCTTTATTAAAATTTTCAACGTTCATGCACGATTGGAAGCTCTGCTGTCATAATACCTTCGGTGATATTTAACCGAATATATTGACTTTGTCAACATAGAAATCATTAATCTTTTCTGAAGATGAAGTTAATGAAAAATAATGTGCTCTTCACATTTGTCTGTACGAATATGCGAGTATTCTGAGATACGACTTGACTTGACATTGCCTAACTGAATCGAAGTTATTTTATTTGAAATAACCCAGTTAATTACGAGAAACCTTGAGCTATAAACCTCTTTTCGGCGCAACTGGAACGATCTTGATAGATTTCGTGACAATATTTAGGGCAAATCAATTATAGTGTGCGTGTTAAATTAAAGTCACTATGCATAGTTATTCTCACGCCGCGTGCCAGTTAAAGTTTAATAATTTGCTTGAGCAAGAAGAGACGAGCTGCCTCAGAAGTCTACCGGCGCGGCACAAGGTTGGTCACTTTTCTTAAACCTGTTCGTGAAAGTTAAAATATTTCGCTTAACACATTCGTTATTCTTACTACATTAGAAGAAAAGTTTAAAGTTGTTATCTGAAGTTTTCCGTAGTCATCACTAGAACGGAGGGACTTTCTGTATTGTCTGATGCAAGATTTCTTCGTCAATTCCAAATAAAATATAGGCAAAAGCTGGACGTAGCTTTGTAGGCTCTCGACAAGACCTGCTTTTCCTGGAGCTTTTTTACCGCTTATTTGTATAGCGTTACTAACAAAATATATAATATTATGTAATATTATATTAATTGCAATAATAAGTAAACAAGCTAATAAACAATAAACAATTATTACATCAAACTCATGCAATTTTTGATGGTGGCAACGACGTTGACTACTGATAATTATAAAAGTGTATGAACTTTTAGATATTGAGTTCGCATGCAAAAACTTTTTCTATTACCTGGATCCAAAATTTATCTTATTTTGTATTTGAATGGTGAGATATTGAAAAATTAATATTCAAGTAAGATTTGAAATTTCAGATTCATTAAATGTAAATTTGAACTGGATAGTTTATATGGTAATTCCATCGAAAAAAACGCATTCTGCACTAAAGAATTGTCTTCAGTGAACAAATTAGATCAAGAGAGTACAAAACCTAGCGACCGTGGGCGCCAGTCGAGAACTAAGAGAACCTTCGTATTCATTCCATCACAAACTGCGCTCAGTGAAGAGTTTCCTTCAATATTCATATGCTGCCATGGTAAAAGAACGATGGAATATACTTAGTGTGATTTACATTGCAAATAAATCAGAGGCTTAATTAAGGCTTGCTATATTTAAAGAAACGTTAACTGCTCGTCCAGTGTGAGTCCAATACACTATTGGCATCTTGAATTCTATTTAATTATTCAGGTTAATAGTTTTTATTCTTCTAGTGCTGGGCAGTTGTGTCGTTGGATATTCCGTTCCCTTGCATAGTTATTATTGTTATTGCTCACTCATTGAAATTATTGGGTGTGGCTAAATTCTTTTACTGAGAAATAACGTAGTGATGTTTTCCGCGTGCATTTACCACATGCATATAAAATAATATTTGAAGGATCAATTATTACACAATTAGCCGAAAAATAACAATGAAATATGCTCGTTTCATATAAAAATAAATGAGAGAATTTATATTTTGTACAAGGTGCAGTATCAACAGGAGGGAAATATATATTGTGAATTCAAATATTTGACACTTGTGCGGTACACGAACAGTAATGCCAGGTCTAATAAATATTCAAAATAATTAAACTAAAATCGTAATGATAAATGCATGGCTGGAGAACCTTTGTAATGTCGTAGTCGATATTGCATTATTACATTACTATTACATTACTAATACAGACGTGAAAAACTGATTGAGCTGAGCACGATTGTAGTATAGTAACTTCGTTGTTTCAGTAATGCATTTATGTATAATTATGAGTTAATGCAAGGCTTGTGAGAAAATCGAACAATCGACAGTTCGTCACGTTAGATAATTCTTTAATAATAATAATAATTGATTTTCGATTGATAATTGTTTAATTCAATGTTATTTCTTCGGCTATCATTTACAAATCTTTAGTACATTACTTGTCTTTCTTCAAGGTTGGTGACGCAGAAGCACGACAATTCTGATAATTCACGTAACAACGAAATAACGTTAATCTCTACAATTAAAAGCAAGGATATATATGAAAAAGCAAGGAAAAGAACTAGTAAAATATAAAGATTGACAACAAAATAGCAACTTGTAACAATCCTAACTGAAAAATTTAAGAATCTAATCAAAACGAGTAAAATCCGAAAGAAAAAATCCGTTTTGATTGCTTAAGCCTATTTTTAAGCCGATTACTTACGTACTTTTTACGTACGATTACGTACTTTTTTATGCGGAAGGATCGTTTATTATTTTTCTGATGCGAGACATCCATCACTCGATAGAAATTGTGATACTTCTTTTTCTCGCACACATGCAATCAACTACACATTCAAAATCAACTGCAATCAACGCTACTAATGCGGTTTACTGTAACTAAAAAACAAGGAAGAACTCCTTCAAATATAAGAATAATCACACATGTAATAATCATACATCTTGTTGAACGAATAATTGACACCAGGTTTTAATTTTTTATCACTAGCCGATAAAAGAAAATTTTATGAAACCTTTCAACTTTCCTCTCTTCAAGGCATAATAAAGTCATTTCTCATGCATGAATATTGAAGGTATTTAAACATTTTTTTTTGTATTCGGTCCATCAAAGGGAGTTACATTCAAACTTACATTACATTCAAATTACATTCAAACTGGAATGATGTGATTTTCATACTTTTTTGTTAACTAGAGAACAATTAAATAGTGTTCATCACCGCATGAAAAATTTGTGAAATTGGTGCAGTGCTGCTACTTTGATTTTCTTAAACAATAATCCTAGTTTCTTTGTAGTAGTAGTTAACGATTTTGTTTCAAATATTCAATGCCTCATTTTTGTGCGATGCTTGAGTAGTACCAAAATCTTTCTTCATGGCCGCTGTTAAGCACAATATAAAAATGCAAGTTCATTATCTCCCAAAAATGTTTGTATCTATTAAGTTTTTTGGTTATTTTACACTTATATTTTTGGATGCTTACATTTTTCGAAATAATAAAAAAGTTAGATCAAATTACATTATATTGAACATGGAATTGAAAGAATTGACTGAAATTTCTTGATTAACTTCAAATATTTGAAAAATCATGCATAAGATTTGTATGGCAAAATAAAAAATACACGTATGAATTTGTCCTAGAGCATTTTTCATCTTCTTGTTTACATGTGAAATATATGTAAGAATTTTTCAAGTAAGGTTGGTGGAATTAAGTTCTCTTTTAAATATTGTTTTAATTTTGTGGCGCAGCAGACAGATAACAATGCCGCTCGAATTAAATGGAAAAAAATGAGATTATCCTGCTTGTGGTTTCATATAATAGTCGATGCTAGTATTTTAAACAACACTTACACCAATGTATAAATGTAATTAATTG
The DNA here is from genome assembly GCF_000764305.2 of Hyalella azteca. Taxonomy (NCBI): domain Eukaryota; kingdom Metazoa; phylum Arthropoda; class Malacostraca; order Amphipoda; family Hyalellidae; genus Hyalella; species Hyalella azteca. Next base: position 25,012 of record NW_025932295.1, on the reverse strand, counting down.
ACGCTCGAGCAAGGAGGTACACATGATTTTATCAACATCAATTAAATTATTCAATTGATACGACAATGGATTATATAATAATATTATAATATGAAAGAACAATAGAGAAACAACAACGAATTGCCATTTGATCTGCTGTGTTCCAACACACGTGTTCTGATCAAAGCTCTTCCTTGTGTGGCACGTTGTTTTGTGTCGACTTAAAAGTTTTCCAAAGCGCTATAAACCTGTCATTTAATTAACCCAGAACTCAGAGTGCAGTTAAGCGAGTGTAAGAGATTTTTCCAGGTTACTTATTTTACCACGTAAGTGCTGTGATTGCCTTCCATGAGCAATACAGACGTTCCGTGTACCATTGCATTTTCCAATGCATTAAATTTTATTTCAAATTAATCCCAGATTTTTTTACATGAAGACGAGCATGAGGTTTGTGTTATTTCAAATAGGAAGACATATATGTTTATTATATAGAAATAATTCATACTGCCTGATTATTGGTTCACTTATACGTTACTCTTTTCACAATATCTTCCATTATTTTATGATATTTTTGTTACTTTAAATAGATAATGAATGCAATTTTAACGTATTTTGCCCACTGACGAGTGTCGCGAAAAAACAGAAGAGAGAAACGCAAGCAATTTTTTTCCGATTTAATTTTTCGTTCTTATTTACCACCAGGTGTGCTGTTATTTGGTAGCTAAATTTTTTTATTAACTTCAGCTGCCTTAGAGCTTTCAACTATAAATGATAGAATTAAATTATTTTAGTTGCATTTTGCTCTGTAAAGATTCCCTCAACATAAATACGAATTCAGAAATTCTGATTCCAAATTACACTGCTAGGGACGCATTCCATCGAAAAGAAAAAATAAAGCCATCTTTGCCCCTGCGTTATTCAGCCACGTGATCGAATAGATCCGTCCATTAGCCACAGGGAAAATAAAGTTTTATTGAGAATCTTTATTGGCAAGAATGAACACTGAAATATGATTAGGAATAATGCTGAGATGATGACTTAAATTGGTACTATTACTGAGACTCCTGAAAATAAGTAAACAATCATGAATGAATACCTAATAAAGAATCGACTCGAACATAAATATTGTACTGTAATCAGAAGCGACAAAATATATCCATTAAATATAAGTCAAATATTGTTACAAATTAAACACGCATGACACACTACAGTAAACTTAACAACCATTGTTCCATTGTTCCTACTTACACAAGACGTACCTAACACTTTTTTGTTCGACGGCAACCACAAGACTAAAATAGCTTTCGCAATTCGGCCTAAGTCACTTCAAACTCCCTCTGATACCAAAATGAAAAATATATAACTAGTCCAATCCCTAACAACACCAGATATTTTAAAATTAATATTGTATTGAGCATGATTCGGTATTAGAATTCTTGTTCTTTTTTATATTATGTATATTGGCTTTTTACAGCTTTTGCTAAGATAAAAATTACACCTATTTATAAAAACTTGATTTTTAGAGTAGTTCCCATTTCTAATGTTGATATGCCTAACTGAATTTTTAAATTTAAATCTAATTTTCTTCTGAAATATTGATTTTGTCATAAATACTTAAAATTATCACATAGACCAAATCATATGAAATACGAGTGTTCTTCTGATAATTTAACTTATTGTTATTGGCAAACGTTATTGATTCTTCTGCTTTTTTCAGTAACCCGTTGAACTGGAAGAACCTATCTAGCCATTGATAAAAATTAAATAATTGTTGGGAAGAATTTATAACATAATTGCTCTAGAAACAAATGTAAATACTGAGAAAAAACCTTGGTGATTGTTCATGAATCAATGAGCAACGTATATTAGAAATTACAAAAGTTGGTCACTAGAACAAATGCTGCGCGAGTTGCGCCGCTACAGAATATCACAAACAAAAAGATGGTTGATGTTACTTGACTCGAAGTGAAGTGAAAATTGAATATGGAGATTGTTAGTATAGTATAGTATAGTATAGTATAGTATCTTCGGCATTAAAGAATAGGCCTGGATAGGCCTGTCGCCGATTCTTGTACTTTTCTTGACTAGACTGGCCTTACGGACGGTAGATTTAAAATCGCTTCTAGTTATCAGTTGTTCCGTAGGGTACGAGGCATTTTAAGAGGTTCTGTTGGTAGGTTCTATAATAACTTCGTGGCAAAAAAAATATATTTACGAGCAATGAGGTACATCTTCAAATTCAGCGTCGCATTTGCTGCTCCTTCATTTTTTGATCCACTAGAACTGGACTGTAAACTGGAAAGAGGAACTGCATGGAGCCTCTTGCCACTGCAATTGGTGGAACTTATTTCACAAACGTTAATGTCAACAAAAATTTAAATTTGCCATTCCTGCTCGTAACGGAAAATTTACTTTGATGGTAAGATCTGTGAGTTCTCATTGACTCTAGCATGAATATCTTTAATATTTTTGTTATGTTTTCTATCAGTGGTCGGCAGTAATTTTCCTAAGTAATTTCGGCGCTTAGGCTGCGCCATGACGCACGACATACCGCCTATAAATAATAGATCAACACTAAAACTAAAATGAAAGTTTCTGCATTATGACGGCATTACATATTTCAGGCTTGCCCTTATTTAATTTAGAAAAGTTATCTCATATTCTTTTCTCGATTATTTTTTCATTTCGACACAAGTAAATATTAAGATATTCTAATTCTAAAACACGTGTTTATTTTTTTCAAACGTTTTCCTGAATACAATAATAAATAAACGAAAATTTTGAACCTCAAAGTGTTCTTCCAATCATTTTATTTAATGCTGTGAAGAAAACCGCGTCTAAAAATAATCATCGAAGCTTAAAATATTACTGGCTAAATGTTATTAGATCAATAAAATTCCCTGAAAGTTTAATTCTGCAAGTCCATTGTAACTTTCGAGCCGAAATATCACAGCCTGTTGGCAGAAATCTAAAACTTGACCTATTATTTTGACTTATACAATTGTAAGTATCGTTGAATAACTGACTGAAAGTAGTAGACTTTCCTTAACATTATCTATAACATTGAATCAATTACTTAGGAATGACAGTTCATGCTGGTCGAAGCATAATGCGTGGCAGAGCTCATATTGAAGCTGTCATTTCTGGGCAAGCTCTCACTGAGGGCGGTTGTTTGATAAGTTTGCTCAATGTTTTACTTTTAATGTTGATAATTTTTCAAATATTATTATAGATGAATGTCTCAAAATAAATTTTGCTAAATGTTCATATACAAATTTTACTTAATGATATAACATTTCTCCCTGGAGCTACGCTCAATTATTCCTTCATAGCAGACCATGTGAGTTGTAGATACAAGTTTTAAAGATTTAGTGAACTTACTCCATTAAGAAATTTAAGATATTTATTTTATTTGGGCATCATTATGATTAAATATATTATCATTTGGAACTGTAAATTTTTATACGAATTACGGAGAGAAAATTTGCTTTGAAAATATTTGCGCCGATTGTAGAAATTATTTGTTTTGTTTGAAATTTGAAAATATTTGCTTCGCGAAATACCGATAAATGATAAAATCACTTCATAAACGTTGATATATTTTTGGGGTATTGGGCTTATTGAATTCTGTATAGGCATCATGTAGCTTTAATTCCAACTGCTTCATTGTAAAGCATTTTTATAATCAATATCAGTGCATCAATATTGTTCATTAAAATTTTCTCTTGTCAGTATTAATTGAAGACATTTTTCTTTGCTCAACATTCGAAAAATCGTTGGACATGTTTTAAGGGATTCCCGACGCTTTACTGCAATGTTATCATTTCTTAATGCATTCCAGGGGTGACTTGAATGATTGGCATCGTGGGAACTATAATAATTATTTAATGACCGTTAATTCTATTCCTGATCTATTGGTCAAATGAGATCGCGTTCCAATTCATATCAATCGTTCTAATTCTTATTAACTGAGGAAGTTAGAGGAGATCTTATCGCTTACTACCGCCGTATAGCATTGTTGGGTTAAGTAGCCTGTTCAACCTGCTACTTATCACTTACAACCACCATTTAGCATTGTTGGGTTAAGATGCCTGTTCTACCTGCTACTCATCACTTACAACCACCATTTAGCATTGTTGGGTTAAGATGCCTGTTCAACCTGCTACTCATCACTTACAACCACCATTTAGCATTGTTGGGTTAAGTTGCCTGTTCAACCTGCTACTCATCACTTACAACCACCATTTAGCATTGTTGGGTTAAGTTGCCTGTTCAACCTCACTCATCACTTACAACCNCGTACCAAGTGCCTCGTACAGCCGCAGTGCACGGCAGCGACGTACGATAAGCCCTCGTCTACGTGCAACCTCACGTACGTCAGTCAGTGCGAGACAAAAGTACAGAACACAGCCGGCGTTATTGGTCTCTTCAAGTACGGTGGGTGCAACTGTTGATTCGTCCCTAAATTAGTAGTATTGAAACTAATGCTCATAATATTTACAGGGATCTGCAGTCGAGGCTTGTATTGAGTGTCTGAAGAGAATATTTCCTATATTAGCTAATTCAGTATAAGATTCAGCCAATCCTTTATTCTTCAAGTAATTGCGTTGGGGCAGCAACGCTTGACAATTTATTGCCTGGTCTGGAACTACGAGAAACATATGGGTGCAATAAGTGTATTGTAATAAATTAACAGAAACGGCTTTTGTAAGCTGAATAACAGGACGTAAAATTATTAACTTTACTTCGTATAATCACAGAGACAGTGGGAGACTGTAAGTTCGTTAAAGTAATTACACGCGCAGGACAAAAAAGTCCTAGGGCTGGAATTAATTTAACTGTGGGCGTTACCATAATAAATTATGACAGAGTATCGCTGATTGGATTAGATATTCTTTGCTCATATCTAGTTAAAAATGTGTTTGGCCCAAAGGCATTAGTCGGTGTACATTCTAATTTGATATTTATTAAACTTTTAATAAAGTAAAGAACCCGAGTTTTATAAAACTAATACGAAATGAGTGCCTCAGAATATAGAGACAGGAGCCAATTAGTTCCACCATTGAAAAAAATTGAGATTAGAAAGAAATTAAATAAACATGAAATAATTGGCTTGCTCATCTCCCGATAAGAGCATAAATATAATATTATGGTACACGACTGCACACGCACACTTAAAAATTGGCTTTTAATTTTTTAACAGTTTTAATTTCTAATTAAAACTGTTAAAAATTAATTTTAACAGTTTTAAAACAGTTTTATTTTTTTTAAACAGTTTTAATTTTTTAAAATTAAAATTAAAAATTTTAATTTAAAAAAATAAAACCAATTACTTCAGTTTAAAAAACTGAAGTAATTGGTTTTATTAATTACTTCAGTTATTTGTTACTACATATATGATTACTAGCGCTTGACACACACACTATTGTGTTTCACGTAGAAATATCAGGGGTGAAGTAGTTTCACGGTTTAATTTAGTTTTATATTTTACTTACTTTTTAGCGCATTTTATTATTTTTCATTTATGGAAAAAATGCACTATAGTGCTCGCCATGTCCGTCTGTCTGTCTGTCCGTCCGTGACCTCAAGTTTTCGTCGACGTGAAAATGCGCTCTCTGTCACTCACTGCAGTGAGTACTGAGTTATATTTTTTTAATTGCTACTAAAGTTTATGAGAATTACGATGTATGATTGTAACGTCAGGCAACTAGCAGCCCTTGTCATCTACGCATTCGTCGTCAGACAAGAGGACAAACTATTCATTGGTAAAATAGGTGTCATCCCTCGCTTATTTCTCATTTATAGTAAATATGTTCATATAATGCTCAAATGACGGTACCAGAACTATAGCGAATGTTTTCTAGACTTTAGTTTTAGTAGAACTTTACCTAAAATAGAGGTATCGATTGCCTGTATTCAGTGTGGAGCAAGAAAGCGTCATCTAGAATAAAAGATTACCGGCGTGATTTCGTTGCCAATTCATCCCTCACCTGATAGTTAAACATCTGCACAACAGTAAGTGAACTGCGATAATTCAATAGCAAAATATACCTTCAATAATCGTATCACAGATACGGTCATCAGAGATGTGTTCATCACCAAGGCCTTCACAAGCGACGGGTCTCTGGCGAACCAGCGGCGTCTCTGCACCCGTCTTCCGCCGCTCGGAGAGCAGTAGTTCTGGTTCGTTCAGTCTCTGTTCCGTCACGTTGAGCAATTTTCACTCTAAACACATGACGCAAGTGTAAACTTGGAAAAATGAGCTCGCTATTACCCACAACAAATTTACTGCCTACAGCCATTTCTGAAGTCAGTCTCGCCTTAAAGGGATGCGCAACCCCAACACGGCCCTACCTCCACACTCTCCGGGCCCCACCTCTCCAGTGTACCACTTCCTGCAACCAATGAGATTTGTTTAGGTTTGGTTAGGTATTTTTGGGTGGAGAGTCGGGGTAAGTGTGGAAGTAGGGACATGCTGGGGTGCAGCCTAGATGAGATTTATACTGACTTGAACAGTGGCTGTGGATTTACGGAAATATAACTTTAATCCTTTAACTTCATAGGCTACTCCACCCTGTATACTAGCATGCTTGCCCATGAGAAGGAATATAATAGTGATGTTGATATTGGATAATGCTGGCTACTAACATGGCGTCCTGCCGTTTTTTAATATCATGCAATGAACATGATATTATAAAAAATAATATTCTTTGATAATACTCTTAGCAGAGAATATTATCAAAGTTTCTGAATGACATATCTCATTATTTGTTTCTTTCATGCGCGGCAGTGACTCAATTTGACCAAAGATACTCCAATCAATAATTCTTTATCTAATGAAACCATTTTATATATTACCCTATATTTTCAATTCAATGATTCTATCACCGTGTGTTGTGCATCTCAACAGCAAACGCCAGTCAAATTTTCAATTACGAAAAGTTTGCCTGGCTGAGCGCCTCCTGCAACGACTTCCCGCCCTACCAGAACTTCACCTGGCCTGACGGCACCGACATCCACAACTGCGCCTCGAATGCGACAGATGTCCAGGACTTCTTCTTGAAAGCTGGACCAGCAACGATGCTTTCGGAAAACAACGTCATCCGATATTCAGTAGATTCCAAAACCTACACATACGCAGTACTTTGTTCCGTATATTAGCCTCTTTCTCACCCTGCATTAAGGACTGCGGATATTTTACAAAATTGTTTAATATCACTTTATTTTAATGTCGAAATACTTGGGGTAAGCTTCACAACTCATTCAAGTGAACTTTACTCGAAACTTGATCACTTTACATAGAGCAACACGCAAGTAAAAATATTTGACTAACAGAATTTTTTCAACTACCTGAAAACATTTAGATTTTACTAACTATTTCATGAGAGAGTCTCATATATCGTGTATAATTCAGATCCTTCATCTTTACTCTAATTCTTGAATTACTGTGCATAATTAACAACAAACTCGCACAATTACCAGTAGAAACTCATACTTTGAATTCATAAACAGGTTATTTTTCTTTAAATTCGCGAATAGTTTAATGAATTCTGTGGCGATGCAAGCCTTATTTGTTTCTATCATAAATAATGTTGAGACTAAAGCTCACGGATTGCGAAGTACAGAATGAATTGTACATACTTCACGTGAGTAAGTCCTTCGCTTGATAAACACATTCACATAATAAATACGGCAGCGTTCAGCCGTCTGGCAGTGGACATTTTTCATATTCCTGAAATGTGTTTTGAGCAAAAAAAGTGACGATCGGGGACATTAAACTTTAACAAATAAAGTAAAATTCGCAGTCCGAAAGCAAAAGCATGCGAATTTTTACAGCGAATAAAAAAATTTGAATGAATATCCACTGTCAATTGTAATGATTTTAGTTTTTATGTTTCAAATGTAGATGTTTCAACTCAAATAATAAAAATATTCATTTTTATTCTTTTGAATCCTTCAATTATTTTAAAAATTTTAATTGGCTTTATTTATCCGTTTCTATTGCTTAAATGCATAGCTTAGGAATATTCAACTGATTGTGTGAGAAAATCATGAGCTCACGAATGTCATTAATCTTCAACTCAAACGTACGATTGTAATTCAAATGGCTGCCTTTTAAAATTTACCTTTTACTCCCATTCACTTCCTCTCACTACACACTTGTCACGGGGAGTGACAAAAGTGTAAGGACAGCTTACACTTTTCATGCACCAAAAGATTAATGGGCATGACAGTGAAAGTACGACAATTTTCATGCTAACGAACGTAGATTTTCCATCAGTTTTTTCGTAATGAGATTTTTCGCCCATTTTTGTTTGTTATGTTTAAGCCGAATTATTTTACTAATTTATTAAGCCGTTTAAGCCAAAGAAATGATTACTGATTTATATTCAATGTCAGGTAATTACTTCAAAACTCCGTTTTAGGTCCTGAGAAACTGCACTTTTCATCAATTTTCAGCAGGGCCACACTTCCAGTGTGAACAAATTGCAACCAAACTTTGAAGCAAGCCCTTGTCCTGACAACTGAGAGTTGTTTCTAATGCTAAGCTCAAACCCACGGCAACTATTGTTGGATACAAAAATGCAACGAATTTGTAAAACAAATCGAAAAAGATGAGCGCACTGAGAGATGATATAAATATATGATTGATCACGAATTTTTTTCAATGCATTTTAAGATCGTGATATTTTTACGATGCAGTTTACGACCGTGATGTTTTTATGATGCAGTTTACGATCGTGATATTTTTATGATATAGTTAACGATCGTGATATTAATAGGAGGCAGTTCACAGTCTTGTTATTTTTACGATGTAGTTTACGGTCGTGATATTTTTACGATGCAATTTATGATCGTTATATTTTACTATGCCGTTTGCGATCGTGATATTTTTACGATGTGGTTTAAGACCGTAATATTGAAATCGTTGACAGTGAATTTCCAATCTACGGCTCACAGGAGTCACGCACGAGTTCGGTCATGCAATAGGGCTAAATCATGACCAGTTCTACCATGACATGTTCATGCCGGTTAGTAAAACATTATTTATTGATGCATTGGTGATTATATACATCATTGGTGATTAATATACTTCATTGGTTATTACATATATCATTGGTGATTATATATATCATGAGTTTGCTTGAATCACAATTGCACCATGAATTTAAAAGCAAAATAAAAAGCCAAGCAAATTCAACACATTTTCAATGATGATGTGGTGAATATGCTATACGTTTTATTAATTCTTTGTGAACAGTGGCGATGTTTGAACGATATACTGATTACGTATATTTCCACACTGACATCCTGATAACGTATATTGTTACACTGATATACTGATAACGTATATTGTTACACTGATATACTGATTACGTATATTTTTACACTGATATACTGATACGTATATTTTTACACTGATGCACTGATTACGAATATTTTTACACTGATAAACTGATTACGTAAGTTTCAATCGTGAAATAAAAGATGGTCTGTGACTGGAAGCTCATTTTATGTATCCAAACTTTTTTCTAAATTCTTCAATGAAATCTTGTTCGTCGGCATGTTGTCGCTTCACTACGTCTAGATGCCCTTGATGTGCCTCTTAACTTTTTTGTCACGGATATATTTACCGTCGTTAATTCTATTCGTACCTAGTGGTTTGGGACCGAGAAGTGCCTTCAGTCACTAGGTGGTTAATCTTTCTAAATGTCTGCATTCAGAAATTTATACTACCTCCATCTATTGAATAATTATCGTTCCATTAGGGCATCGTTATTCCTGCAAGCATATATAGGCCTGAGTTTCAAAAATTGACTGGCCTTGAAAATGGACAAAAAATTTGAAGACATTTTCCATGCTGTTATGCCTCTTATGATAACAACAGCAGATGTTGAACTAGAAGGCTAGAAATGTTGCCAGATTGTCTGTAACGATTTTCAATATTCAGGTCACAGCAGCACGTTTATATTAAAGGCTGCAGACACATTGCAGGTACACACGCATATTGGATCTGGCCAAGCATGCCAGTGAAATCGTTTACTGCCATAATGTGAACACAAAAAATCAGCTCAAACTTGTGACCATGAATAACCATCGCTTAATCTGGTAATCGATCTTATTGATTGCTAAAATGTAAGATCTATATAACAATATATATTATATGATCTATATCGTTTTTCTTCTATTTCTACAGTAAGATATCCTTGGGTTTGGATTTATTAAAATGCTCAATGTTCATGCAAGATTGGAAGCTCTGCCGTCATAATGCCTTCGGTGATATTTGACCGAATATATTGACTTTGTCAACATAGACTTCATGAATCTTTTCTGAAGATGAAGTTACTGAAAAATAATGTGCTCTTCACTTTTGTCTGTACGAATATGCGAGTATTCTGAGATACCACTCGACTTGACATTGCCTAACAACTGAATTGAATTTATTTTACTTTGAAATAACCCAGTTAATAACGAGAAACCTTGAGCTATAAACCTCTATTCGGCGCAACTGGAACGATCTTGATAGATTTCGTGACAATATTTAGGGCAAATCAATTATAGTGTGCGTGTTAAATTAAAGTCACTATGCATAGTTAATCTCACGCCGTGTGCCAGTTAAAGTTTAATAATTTGCTTGAGCAAGAAGAGGTGAGCTGCCTCAGAAGTCGGCCGGCGCAGCACAAGGTTGGTCACTTTTCTTAAACCTGTTCGTGGAAGTTAAAATAATTCGCTTAAAACATTCGTTATTTTTACTAGATTAGATGAAAAGTCTAAAGTAGTTATTTGGACTTTTCCGTCGTCATCACTGGAACGGAGGGACTTTCTGTATTCTCTGATGTAAGATTCCTTCGTCGTTTCCACATAAAATATAGGCAAAAGCTCGACATAGCTTTGTTGGCTCTCGACAAGACTTGCCTTCCCTGGAGCTTTTTACGTTTATTTGTATAGCGTCACGAGATTTACGTTCTTAAGTTCCCACTTGGTCGCTCCTGAAATTTAATTCAGTGCCTAACATGTACAAATCTAGGCTTCCGATTACTTTTCTCTGCGTATTTCAGAGGAAATTGTTTTCGCCGAACCTTGAACGATTTTTCGCCATATGTTGTTTTTCTAACGTTTGCGTCATATGAAGAAGTTTGAGAAGTTAACGTCAATGCAATTTACTGAAGTTGTTCTTGGGGCTGATGGTAGAATAACTTGTTATTGCCCATTACTATGGTAAGGCACCGCTTCTAAAATTTGCGCCCAATTGCAAGACTAAATAAATTTAGGATCCGTGTACCAAAAAAGATATGAAAAGTATCAAACATTACAAAAAGTTATAAGGCCGTGCATAATGTTGCTCTATAACATTAAAATTTGTTCAACCTTCTCGTATCAGGATATTATTCTGTTGGTTAATGTTTTTTATCCTGGTTTATGAGTGCAGTTGAGAATAAAGCGCATCAGCTTACGTTGGTGTAGGTTTTCGTAACTTCCACGTCAGATAGGCAGAACTCCGTGGCAGGAGATATCGTACTGGGAATCTATTAGCGGTGACCTCATCCAGCTGAGCGCCTTCCCTCGAACAGTGCAACGTGCCAGCGTTTGGAAGAATTTGAAAATTTCACCCCCCCCTCCAAAGCTTTGAATTCGATAATTTTTTAATAGTTACACTTACCTAATTAAAAAATTGTCTGAGAAACTCATTTAAATTGTTCCTAATCAATCGGTATTGTTAATCTATAACTTCTTACGTTACTTGACTCATTAATTTATTAATCTGTGTTTTAATAACTTCTAAATACATTTAATTGCTATTGTTACATTCTTTCCGCACATGCTCTTTTTGTATGTACAGTTCGCCTGGATCACGCATGTCATGCATAGAGTACATATCGTCTATTTACTTAGCATCATAAGTTTTAGTTTAGTACTGGCGCTAGAGAGAAGAGAAGGAAATGTTTAGTTTGTGAGAAGATTCGTTTTACTATGCTATTAAATATGTTATTGCAATATATGCAATATATTGATTTTATATTGATATTTTTATCACTGTATGTTGTTTATTTTTACAGAACCGATTTAATAATCAATGGGAACGAAAATCGTGTATTTGAAACTTTCGCAAACCAAATGAGTTACAGTTTTGTTGATTATTTGATTTTTTTTAATTTGTGATTTAACCGATCAATGCTCTGAAACATAAGTGAAGATTTCATTAAAGTATTATAATTGACTTTCAGCAGTACTAACATAACTGGAAGATGTACTGGACCGTCTTGCTGCTGGTGCAGCTGCTGCAGCTGGTGGCAGCTGGAGAGTATCCCGCCTTCAAGGTGGTGATGAAAGACATCGACATCATCGCGCCCAACGTGTCGTACAAAGGCGACACTTTGTGTGAGTTGTGTGGGTCGTTACAGCCGCAGTGCACGGCAGCGACGTACGATAAGCCCTCGTCTACGTGCAACCTCACGTACGTCAGTCAGTGCGAGACAAAAGTACAGAACACAACCGGCGTTATTGGTCTCTTCAAGTACGGTGCGTGAAGACTTTTATGTGATGCAGTGAATTAAAGAACATTTTTCAATTGTTAATAATAATTTTGAAGGTTGATTTCATTACTAGGATGTGAAATTAAATCTATTGTAAGGCGTTACCTGTTCTGGATGTGCATAAAAAAATTAGTTCGCTTTTGATGCACTATTGCAGCAGCGATAGTAGGTCTGAGAAATGGGCTAAGACTATTTAGTGCATTTGTATATCCAAGTCCCCTTGTATGGCAAGTTGCTACTCTCGTGTTTTGGCGTACGGTAGCGAATTGTTATTATCACTTAAAACACCGGACATGCGAACTCAAAATTGGAATTATTTCGAACATTGTTCTACGAGCAGTGAAATAAATTTAATATATAGGCCGAGTGCTCCCAGTATTATAGATACGTTGCATAAAATGTAGATACGGTAAAAATGCTGGAAATATAATTTCTGCCTAAAATATTTATACCCTGCTTAACGTCACTTAAACTACTATTTTTAAATGCGTTTCCAAATTATAGATACGTTGTCAAAATGTAGAAACGTTGTCACAAATATAGATAGGTCCTTTTATATAGATATTCACCAAAAATATAAAGACATTGTAAAAAAATGTAGATGTGTTACCTGAAATACAAGTACTTTACCTAAATGTTGGATAAGAGATACTTTACATTGCTAAAAATATAGATAAGTCACCTACTCTACCTAAAATATAGGCATTGCTTTACCTGAAATATTGAAATGTCGTCTGCTTTCCAAATCACAACTGACTGCCACAGAAGTTAGCCAGGTATTCAGTGTGGAGCAAGAAGGTGTCATCTAGAATAAAAGATTGCCGGTGTGATTTCGTTGCCAATTCATCCCTCACCTGATAGGTAAACGTCTGCTCAACAGTAAGTGAACTATAATGATTAAATAACAAATATACCTTCAATAATCGTATCACAGATACGGTCATCAGAGATGTGTTCATCACCAAAGCCTTCACAAGCGACGGGTCTCTGGCGAACCAGCGGCGTCTCTGCCGGGCAGAAGGCGGCGAGCCTCTCGTCATCAAGACCAAGCAAGTCAGAGACAAGGCAGTGCAACTCGTCGACGGTGAGATCTACTTGCACTGTGTGATTTTAAATAATTATTAATTAACTTCGGGAAATAACTTAAATATAACGCATTGATACCATCTTCCAGGTCCCTTTACAAATATGTCTTTTCGTTTCTGAAAAATCTTTTTGAGATTAAATCTGTAATTGTTTTCATAATAATTTTATTTAGTTTTCTTATTTAATTTATGTTTTTGCAATCCCAAATCATAAGGCAGGTCATCACGCATGAATACTTACATTACAAACTCATAACGATTGCGGAGCTTCTCAAATTTCGCTTCGTCCAGGACTTGGCAAGACGCAATCGTTATGAAATCTATACGCGGCCATGAATTGCAAAAACAAACGGAATATTTGGGACTCATCTGCAATACTGACTTTTTCTCTATTTCTTTATGTGCAAGTAAGCCAATCTCATGTAATTAAAGAAAGAGCGTAAAATTATTAGTTTCTACCGCCAAAAATCAATAAACCGGAATATCACTTACGGGACCAAGTTTTTAAAATAATATTCTAGTTAAATTGATATCTAGTCAATCAGTCAGATTTTCTTACTTCGTATCTTATAATAGGTTCCAATCATCATTGCATCTTTCTTGTTCATTGAGTATGTCATTATTGACCGCTCTACTTTCAACAGATAACGGCACGTTAAATAACAGTAAAGAAAAGTTTGCCTGGCTGAGCGCCTCCAACAACACCCAGTCCTACCAGAACTTCACCTGGCCTGACGGCACCGACATCCACAACTGCGCCTCGCATGCAACAGATGTACAGGACTACTACTTCTCTGATGGACCAGCAACAATGCTCGTGGGAAACAACGTGATCCAGCGTTCAGCAGTTCAAAGAACGATTGGGTATCCAGTGTTATGTTCTAAGTATTAGGTTAGATCATGAACTTTTAATAGTTCTACTATTTGTTTCTTGTTCAGCAACTTAATCCTTAAAGGGTTGATACAAACAGATTAGATTACGTCTAAAACTACAGCCATTTATGTTCCAGTGTTAGCTCTACAATCTTTTTCCTATTCAAATATCTTGAATAACTATCTGAATCCTGTTCAGATACCTTCATCCTATTCGACTCGAAGGGCTGCATGCGATACACGGTATTTGCTATAAACCAAAATTTTGTTTATCCCAAAATTGATATCATGCACTATATATTCCAGATCGCTAATAAATAAGGTTCCAACCTTTCTAACCGACTCGGATGATCCTAACCGTAAAACTTCAAAGTATCATCACCAAAATCGCTTGGTTACATAGACCACTCAGTGATATGGATAAATTAGAGATCAAACTCTAGAGGCTACTTGAACTACCCAGTATTTGCTCCCAGCAGTAATCATCAATCACATGCTCGTAAAAGCATCCTATTCTGCACTAAATAATGCCACGAATTCATATCAATTGGACGAGGTATCTATGACGGTCTGAGGCTGTTAGAATATCTGATGTTTATTGTTACGGTTTACAATGCAAATTATCACCTAATTAATTGTTACGACATAGCAAAAAACTTTCCGGCCACACTGTGCTTAGTAAAACTTGAAATTAATTATTATATGTAATTACTAATTATTTAAGTACACCACGCAATAGTTGATTTCATGCTTTAACGTTAATTGGGATTCTTCCATATATTTTATCTTCTTTCGTTGAACGTAAGTTACACCCGTAGAGCTGACTAGTCGAATGTTGAGCTGAAATATTTTCCGCTAAATATTAAGCGTAGTTTTAGTCTAATTCGGATAAAAAATGATGAAAACAATGAATAGCGGCTCATAAATTGTGTACAACTTTCTGTTCTCGTTAGTTGTTTAATAACGAAATATTTGTTCTATATCTCGAATTTGGAGTAAGTTTCATTCTCGAGCGAAACTCCGTGGAGTTAATTATTGCTAGTCGCCGCAAGTGAGATCGAGTGAACAGCTAGACTGATTTTCTCATAATTTCCTCATAAACAGAGACAAATTTAAAGCGCACAATGAAACATGATAAATAATTTAGATGAGTCTACTTGACTCGATTATATTATTGCTTACTTGCTGCATTAATCAGAAGTAATGTTAAGAAACAGTTCAAGTGATTAACTTATGTATTTTTGTCAAAGTTTGTGTTTGTGTGTGGGGGTTTGAAACCTGGAAATTCAAATATAGTTAATTATTGCCGAATAATTTGTTAATATTTTGAAACGAGCGCAAAATAGGAGTTTGGAGGATTTGGGTTTAAAATGTCTTTATTTAACTAGAATGCATAAGCTTTATCATTAAGGATCACCGAAATAACATTATTTGGGAGAACAGGATTCCAAAATTGCAGAAATCATCAAGATCGGCAACTCACTAGTACATGTATGTATGTAATGTTGGATCCTAATTACATGAATGAGCTACAAATTGATTATTAATAATAAAATAAACCATTTGAAGCACAATAATTTCTCATAATTCAGAGGCTCTGCGAAGTACTACACAGAGGCTAGTGCCTCCATTACACTTGCTTCTTTTCACTAACGCTCTGTTGACTCATCAATAATAACATGCACAGGTTGTTCTTTAATTTATTCCCTGCATTTAAAACCTAAGAAAATTTATCAGTTTGATGTTTGAAAGTAAGCAACATTGTATCAATGATCGTATTGTTCATTTAATTTTGACTCTTCAATAAATACTCACCGGTTCACTTTGCGGCAATTATTCATCATTAAAATTATTCGTGCATCAGACTCATCAAGGTTTCAAAAATTTAAAAGCAAAGAAAATAGCCAGAAAATTCACCATTTCTTGAAAAAGAAAACGTTTCGGAGACCAGCTCCATCATCAGTTCAAAACCTAAAACACAGGTACAAACAATTAGCAATCAATTCACATTGAAGCCTAAATCGTCAAATAAGAAACAAACAAGAATGAAGCAAACACGGGCACAAACCTATCTATTTACAATTTCGAGGGGATATGAACTGTTAGCGGCATTTAAAATAGGCTTTTGTTTAAAAACACAAAGGGACTCTAAAATTCGCAGGTCGGAAACACCGGTCGTGGAGGCTAAAATTCGAAAATCACTATCGGACACTGGCACGTTGCACTGCTCGGCATGGACGCGTACCGCTGAATGAGGGGGATGCGCAAGCAGGTTTCCTGTTCTAAAACTCCTTCCTTTATGCTCCGCCAGCCTAGTATAAAAGTTGCGAGATGTCATACCGACATACGCAGATGCGCATAGCGCACAACTATATTGATAAACTAAGGACGATCGCATAGGAACAGGGTGTCTTTATACTTGAAAAACGAACTGATTTTAAAATTATTCACCAGCAATACATGAAGATTTGGGAGGTATTTAGAGAACAAATCTTTCAACTCTTTAGCCATGGCCTCAGAAGCGGGACCAAAGTAAGGAAATGAACAATAAACAGCATTCCTATGGTCACGTTCGGGAACAACCTCAGAATATTGATTAGACAAAAATTTCTTAATTTGAGTATATACCAATTGCGATGGAAACCCATTAAGTGAAAACGTACTGCGTAAAAATTAAAATTCAGAGTGCATAGTATGGAAAGTTGAGCAGATACGAAAGCCTCGGTTTATTAACGTTCGAATACCATTTAATTTGAAACGAAATGAACAAAAGCTGAAGAAGCTGGTGCATAAACCGGTAAACGTTGATTTTCGGTAAACAGAGGTCTGAAAACGGCCATTTGATTTTGTGACATTGCTATTGTAGATAGATAGACTAAAAGATAGACTATTGTTTGATTCTAGCTCCATGGTAAACTTGATGGACTTGTGCTGGAGATTAAGATAATCGAAGAAAAGGCCTACATGTGAGGGATGCTTGAAAATTAAAAAAAGTGTCATCGACATACCGGTTATAGAATAGAGGCTTAGAAGCAAGAGGACAATTTGCCAGCCATGTAGCCTCGTGAAAACACATACAAATGTTTGCAAAAGTAGGGCCGAGAGGAAGACCCATGCCCAAACCATCAATAATTTGTCTATAAAATTTGCCAGCAAATACAAAAACTGCGTTTAAACAGATACAATTCGTGAAGAGATTTAAAACAGTTGCGGTTCAAACCCATGACACAGTCATTGAGACTTTTAAACAAAAAACTTAGGCAGATATCGATGGTTTCGTGGAGGGTATATTGGCAACCAAATTTGCAAAATCAAAAGAAACCATAGTCAAGTCATGAACATTAGTGAAATTTTTTAAGCGATCCACGAACATGTAGGTATTGTCTACCGTATACTGATTGGTGGTGAGACAGTTTAAAACCGGAACTAAAAATTTAGCAAGTTTGAAGCTCGGGGTATTGTAAGCAGCAAAGATTGGGCGGAATTGAAATTTCAAAGCGAAATCTGGTTAATGAATTTTGGGTAAGCCATACAAAATACCAGAGGAAGAGCCAGATGCATAAAGTTTGAAGTAATTTTCAGATGAAAGTGCAGCAGAATCTTTAAGTTTTCTTAGGAAATCATAATTTTGTCCTCAATTTTCAAAATAGTTTTAGCAATTAGATCTGTAATTTCGATAAATTTGGAAGGGTCTGTAATGAGAGTAGAAAGGCTACTGTTGTAACGATTACGGTCAAATAATACAACGCCCTTGCCCTTATCTGGCTTACAATTGATTAGGTCCTTATTTTTGGCCAAGTCCTTTAACAGATGGGTGTCACGGGGATGGGAAACTGATGAGGAAATTGATTGGAAAACTAATGAGAACTGATGAGAAGTTGAAAATATTTAAAGCCGTAAAAATGACGGTAAGCAAGAAAATTCAAGAAATTCTAGAAATTGAATTTCTAGGCAACTTGCAAAGCCATCTTTTTTAAAATATTATAAAATTTTATCATCAGTAATCGTGCAAATCTCATCGTGTGTGATCCGTGCAATATTTTTGCATTGATTAGTTTATTTAGTTATTTAATTCTAAATACGTATTCTCATTTTGTGTGTGCAGAAAGGTGCCGAAATAAGGAATCGAAAAAATTCTCTTTGAAAATCGATAGTAGGCCTAAATAAACGCATGGTTTTCATATATGCTTTTGTGCCTGAAGATATGTCGGGTAAATTAATTATTTTATATTCAGTTTTATTTATCCAACTCTAAGTAGCAAGAGATTTGCCATTCAACGTTAGTGTCTGAGTCTATTGACGGCTTTATTTTCATATTTATTTTTTGATGGATTGGGCCTCGACAGCGTCATTTAAATACATTCGTAGTTCCAGGCTTCAAGCCAACACCCACACAAACTTTGACAAATATACATAAGATAATCACGTGAGCTGTCTCTTCGCACAAGTTCTGATTAATGCTGCAAGTAATCAACGACTTAATCGCGCCAAGTAGTCTCATCTAAACGACTTTCCAGGGCATCTTGTTTTGCATTAAATTTGTCTTGTTAGACATGAGGAAAGTATTGCAACATCAGCCTAGCTGAAAAAGACCCTAAAAACTCCACGGAGTTTAGTGTGAGAATTTAACTTACTGCGAATTAGAGACATGAAACCTTATATTTATAGCGCAGCACTGGGTAATTCACTGATCTTTGAACAGCTGAACGCTGGACGACGTTATTTTCCGACAACATTGTTGCTGGTCCATCTTTGCCGCCATAAGAGTCCTGTACATCTGTTGCATTTGAGGCGCAGTTGCGGATGTCGGTGCCGTCAGGCCAGAAGAATTGTTGGTTGTTGCTCCTGAAGGCGCTCAGCCAGGCGCCCTTTTCGCCATAATAATACTGCAGGCCCTTGACTGTTGAAAGTAGAGCAATTCATAAGGATCTACTCGTTTAAGATGCAAGAAAATGCAATGAAAAAAATTTAAACTTAAACTTTAAAATTTATACACTATTTTATTGCTACAGCAGGGAAATCAAGATATTTAATTTCAAGTTCATGCGACTGGCTCCAATTGATATAAAGTTTAATATCATTTTTCGAACTCTGTCGCAGAAGTGATGTCCATTTTATTAATTTCATTGACGGAAGACACTAATAATTTGGCCTCTCACTATAAGTGCATGAGATAATTGAAACTGCAGATGAGTCCCATTTATTCCAATTTATTTTTGTCTTACAGTGTTCTGACCACAACGCCATCAGAAATGTTTCGCAATTATTTATATAACCGGTTTGATTTTCTTATGTAAGTTTTCATGTGTGATAACGTGCCTTCAAAGTTTGATATTACTGAATATACCATGTACCATATACCATATACCCATGAGTTGAATAAGAAAACTGAAAATGTTGATTTAGGTAATAATTTAAAATAAAGTCAGTTATTCAATGCTAATTATTTCCAAAATTAAATCATTTCCCAAAATTTTTATTCGTAATTATCCAGAATTTCACGCAACAAGCAAATCTCACCCTTGACGAGTTGCACTGCCTTGTCTCTGACTTGCTTGGTCTTGATGACGAGAGGCTCGCTGCCTTCTGCCCTGCAGAGACGCCGCTGATTCGCCAGAGACCCGTCGCTTGTGTTAGTCTTGGTGATGAACACGTCTCTGATGACCGTGCCTGTGGTGCGTTTAAGTTTTACAATTTTCCGGAGTAATAATTTTATCAAGCTTGCCCCTGATCAAGACGTTAAATTCAGCCAGCAGCTGAAGACTTTCACCGATTAATTACTTTTCGACGTTTAGTCTAAGGTCAAATCAAGATATAAATGTCTCCAAGCGTTGTTTGGACTTAGATGAAGGCGTTTGTTTGCAAAAATTATGAAGCTTTTTCGGTCTGAAGTTGAACTTTTTCGCCAATATTAATTTCATGATTATTCAATGACATGGTTAAATTTGTTGTACAGGGTGCGGCGCGGGAACTTACTTATTTGAATTGCGCGCCACGTGGCGGCCATTAGTCCTAGGAAGGTGGCGCCATGCGCAATATGGTGCGCGGGCTATGAAGTTTTTCGTCCACTCAGTTCAGTTGCGACCATGCAGTGGTCGAGAGAGGAGCGCTCAAGATGTAATATTCAAGAATTAAACTTGTAAGTAAACCCAACGAAACTTTAAATGTAGCTCTTTGTAAAAAAGAAAGAATTAAAACGCTATCTTTAATACTTTTTACTTTGTGATTTTTTTAAAAGAGTAAGTTCCCACGCCGCACCCTGTATTTTTATTCAGCCATATGTAACTTGTTCAGCCTTAATAATAACCAATCATCGTTCAATTTCAAATTAATATGAAATTATATGAATTTATTCAGCCTCAAATAATTGTTTTTTATCTTTCAATTACATTTAGTATAATGATTTTTATTTAAAAATTGTACGCACCGTACTTGAAGAGATCAATAACGCCGGTTGTGTTCTGTACTTTTGTCTCGCACTGACTGACGTACGTGAGGTTGCACGTAGACGAGGGCTTATCGTACGTCGCTGCCGTGCACTGCGGCTGTACGAGGCACTTGGTACGACAAGCGCCTGCAATTTATTTCAATTCAATGAGACGATTAGGCGTGACCTATTTTGAAAATATTACCTACGATCAGATCCTGGATTTTGTTTTATAATTTCAGTTGGATAAGAAACCTAAACTGTATACGCAGTTTTTCTCGAATGGTATTCTGTAATTAACGAGTTCGACTGCCATTAACAATTAATAATAAAAATGTTGTAGACAGGGAAATTTAATCAGAAACAAGTTCATAGAAATGTAACCAGAAATGTGGAGCAGGCATACGGCACTGGAAAAGTTTCTGTCAGCATTCATGTGGACCATAAAATCAATTTTGTAGCATTGACATGAAATTCAGATGTCTCGATGGAGTTGTGAAATTCTAGCATATGATTTTATAATAAAGGCATAATTCACTTAAATGACAAAGCAAACTATAAAACCTGCGTAAATCTGACAGACCTTAATATAGTTGCAATTCATTCCTATCTCTCAATGAAACAGCATAGTACACATAGCATCTGAAATGAGTACACCCACGATAATCATTTGCATTGCGAACAACACAGCTCCTCAACTCGACCCACACAACTCACACAAAGTGTCGCCTTTGTACGACACGTTGGGCGCGATGATGTCGATGTCTTTCATCACCACCTTGAAGGCGGGATACTCTCCAGCTGCCACCAGCTGCAGCAGCTGCACCAGCAGCAAGACGGTCCAGTTCATCTTTTCAGTTGTGATCGTACTGCTTAAAACGAAAATTTATCAATACATTTTATCATTATACTAGATCATGCTATTATTGCTATTTTATAACATAGCTCTGCTCTTGCTATTGAAAATAAAAGTTTATTAATAAATTTTAATGTTTTACTAATCATGAACAACAATATTAATTATACGATTTTAGGCAAATGCAGTAACAAAGATACCAGTTGAACACATAAGATTGTGAAACAATACTTGAACATATAATAATCTGAACTCACATCAATATATAAGTTCAGTTCAGTTCAAAAGTTCAGCTTTATTATACATATTCATTGAATAAGTGAATTTTCATGTAGCGGACATCAATTTCAAAATGAAATGAAAATTCAGGAATAATTGTAAAATTTTCTACAAACTTACCGCAGCAAAGTTCCTCCATTGCGCTAGTAACTGCAAGCTACTACTATTTACTACTGCAATGATCTGCTTCAGGATAACTAGAAAAATTCGACTAAAACTCTGCCAAAGTTGGATCGCTCTGACAGATCATAATTAAAGTGTCAGGCGTTGTCACAATGAAGTGTCAGACGTTGACCGAGACCTAGATCTGAACTTCTTCTGAACTGAATTTTGTGAACTGACGATGGAGCTGGACTCCGAAACGTTTTCTCTTATGAAGATATGGTGAATTTTTATGGTATTGTTTTTGCTTTTAAATTCCTAGTTAACTTGCGATTTAAGCAAACAAGTGATTTTAATACTGACCGAGACCGAAGTTACGGCCAAATATTTGTTGTCCTTGACTGCGAGGCCGACAAATATTCTGCACGCAGCAAGGCCACTAATTACGAAGATGATGATGAACTTAAACAAAATTTCAGGTTAACCTAACAGTTTGAAGGTGATTATGTGAGGCATGTGGTTCAAAGATATGATCAATGTATTGCTTTTGTGTTTGTGAGTGACAAGTAGCAGATTGAACAGGCGGAAGTTTAAATTTGTTTAGCTTTACATGAATGTGACATCATTTAGTCTGAAGGATGTATTTAACCCGTACGCAGGCAAGCTTAGAAAAATGCAGTAATTTGAATTTCTCACGCAGGTATAAGTAAGTATGAAAAACATGATAAATTAATTCGCATAGAGTTTTCACAATTGTGCACCTGAAAGACTAATTCGTAGTTGAATAATCTATTAATATGATCATTATTCATAATAAACGTATAAATAATAAAAATCTAAACAAACAAATATAAAGAGTTACCTTATAACTCAAATTTTATTAAATTTCATCAAGTTAAATTAATTAATTGAATAGATAGAGCTACTTCCGTCTTTAAAAAAAATCGGTAAGTGCATCAATTTCTTAGACCGAGTCATAAGTTCAATTTAATGATATTTTAATTCTTTGACATGGTGGAGGGTGACACTGAACGATGGTTGGATGATTAATGATTAACAAGAGCATGATAACGTAGCCTTAAACACAAACTGGCGACCGGCGGGATCTTTCTGGGAGGAGATAATAACTGATCATACGTGGTAACTTGTCCACTAAAGGGTTGAATTGTTCATGGATTAAAAAAATTCTCACTTATTTTTAAAGAGATACTAGCTGGTACCATTTAGTACCAATTGGATGAAGCGAGAAGAAAATCGGAATAAAACGGTTTATTATTAATTATAGAGTTGATAAATAAATTTTAGCGGGCATTTGTGCCCATTGAAGCATAATTTAATTTGAAAATAATCGAATACTGCACTCCTTGAAGAATTTAGTAATAATAATGAGAATTACACGCGTTGGAAACGCAGATTTTCGATATAATTTTTAATTGGAATTTTGCTGCTAATAGTTAATGTATTCTTTAAGGTATTCTGAGCTGACGATGGAGCTGGTCTCCGAAAACGTTTTCATGAAGATATGGTGAATTCGATTGGCATTTACTTTGCTTTAAAAGCCACTAAAAATGTAATTAAGCAAAATGTAAATCAGCCTCAAGCATACGAAATCCAATGTTTTTTGTTCGATCATGAAATTTATTTTCAAAAAATGGAAAATTTAGGTAAAAATCTCAAAAAATTTTAATACAGTTTTTGTTACACATAATATATGCTTTATATCAAGAAATGCATAAGATATAGAGAAATTGATAAGTAGAAATAACTAAATATATAACATATAATTTAATATATTTAATATCCAATATCCATCCAATAGACTAAGATATTCGCCACTCACTCACAATGTGTGTTCAGAAAGTGTAGGTAGTTGCCGCTACAAGAAGCTAATAAAGTTAACGGTGAATAACTCACTACGTGCGCTCGCAGTGAACGCTGTCCGCTTCGTCCGATTACGAAGTTTCAAAAGACCATGAAATTTTCTGCTTACCAATTCGGGTGAAATGTCTTTCAGAAAATTTATCAATTATAAGTGAAAAAACTCTTTCGACATTTGTGAGCATTGTTGAATGCTGAGTGTTTGTTATTATTATTATTTTCATTATTATTATTATTATTATTATTATAATTATCATTATTATTATTAATATTATGTTCATTACTATTATTATTACTTTTATATCATTATTACTATTATTATTATTATAATTATTATTGCTGTTGTTGTTATTCACTTCTGCTGGATTACGAGGAATTTCAAGATAACCTTTTTCCGTCGCCTGAGATGGAATGATTGCATATAAAGTTAGTCCTTGTCTATCACCAGGAGTGAGTGAATCAATAGCAAGCTAATCTTTACATGTGATGGGATGATTGGATCTCAATAAACTGGATATTACGAAGAACATTTTTTGTTGCATTATGCTCGATCCACGTAAAATTAGTACCTTTTGTAGTGATTTTAAAAACTGTATTATCGCATTCATACAGTTATAATCTATATTAATCGATGAGAAGAATTTCGACACAATTAATATTATTCCTGATCAACAATTATGATTGTATGATTGAAGTCAAAATTTTACCTGTACCAGAGTCGATGCAACGATACACTGCATTCAGTTGCTTGTTTCTCGAATAAAAATTATTGCGCTGAACCTTTGGAGTTCAAAGGCAGTTTCATCCGCCATAGTTAATTTGTGTAGCCGCGATCGAAGGTATAAGGAAGAGCTGAGTATCAGAAATAACTCAGCTTTTCCATCCTGGCGATACACAAGGATTAGCTTGATATCCATTCCTCTATCCTGGCACGAGATAAGGATTAGCTTGATATCCATTCCTCTATCCTGGCACGAGATAAGGATTAGCTTGATAT